>NC_081556.1:146456565-146599759 GCF_963082655.1 Stomoxys calcitrans | reverse complement strand
TTACAAAATTTAGCACGAGGTGTTTAATTTGGCGTACTAATATGAGTACAAAATTTCATGAAAATCGATTCAGATTTAGATATAGCTCCCATATATATCTTTCATCCGATATCACCTTTTAAGACTGTAGAAGCCACAATTTTCGTCCGATCTTTACCAAATTTGGCACGAAATGTTTCATTTGACGTCAACATATGTGTGCAAAATTTTGTCAAAATCGGTTCAGATTTACTTATAGCTGCCCTTTATATCTTTCATCCGATATGACCTTTTAAGGCTGTAGAAGCCACAATTTTCGTCCAATCTTTACCAAATTTGGCACGAGATGTTTTGTTTGGCGTCTACATAAGTGTACAAAATTTCATAAAAATCGGTTCAGATTTACATATAACTCCCATATATATCTTTCATCCGATATGACATTTTAAGACTGTAGAAGCCACAATTTTCGTTCGATCTTTACCAAATTTGGCACGAAATGTTTTATTTGACGTCAACATATGTGTGCAAAATTTTGTCAAAATCGGTTCAGATTTACTTATAGCTGCCCTTTATATCTTTCATCCGATATGACCTTTTAAGGCGGTAGCAGCCACAATTTTAGTCCAATCTTTACCAAATTTGGCACGAAATGTTTTATTTGGCGTCTACATAAGTGTGCAAAATTTTGTCAAAATCGGTTCAGATTTACATATAGCTCCCATATATATCTTTCATCCGATATGGCCTTTTAAGGCGGTAGCAGCCACATTTTTAGTCCAATCTTTACCGAATTTGGCACTAAATGTTTTATTTGACGCCTACATATGTGTGCAAAATGTTTTCAAAATCGGTTCAGATTTACATATAGCTACCATATATATCTTTCATCCGATATCGCCTTTTAAGGCAGTAGCAGCCACATTTTTAGTCCAATCTTTACCAAATTTGGCACTAAATGTTTTATTTGACGTCTACATATGTGTGCAAAATTTCATAAAAATCGGTTCAAATTTAGATATAGCTCCCATATATATCTTTCATCCGATATGGCCTTTTAAGGCGGTAGTAGCCACACTTTTGGCTGTAGCTCGATCACAAGAATAAGTGAATTGACAGACAGACGGACAGAGCTAAATTGATCAGGAAATGATTGTAAGCCAATCGGCATACTTATCAATGGCTCTAGCTCTTCTCCTTTTAAGCTAGACCTGTTTAAATGGCTTTTTTTCAAACAATTAAAGAAATGTAGCCACATGAAATTTAAAAGTATTTCCAGACTGCAGATAATGTTGTTACATCTCTCTCCTTCTCACATCAATTTCTTACCCCTCTTCTGAAGGGTACCCTTTTTCATATTACTTCCCACATTTTTCATATTACTCCTCATCAGGCGCCCTGCCGTTTATAAAGAGACTAAAACAAAAAGCCCACATTGCCCAGCAGGCAAGAAAGCATCCTTTCAGCGTTATAGTCATTGTCAGGATTTAATGAAATTTTGTAGCTTCATTCGTTTACACTACTGACAGTTCAAGGCATAGCCAGAAATCCTTGGCAAGGCAAGCAAGATGTCTTTGAAAATGTTTCCCAAATGTCCTTTTCTAGGTTTCATCTATCGGAGAGGCAGCAGCAGAAGTTGCTGGAGGAGCAAACACCATGCATTGAATCAATTTTAAAGAAAAAATTCACCAAACACAATATATACAACTCTGGCAGTTGATGTTGCTGTATAACCCGAAACCACTGAAAAGTTGATTCATTCCTCTTTTTTCCTCCACCTCGGTTCCATCTGTTTGATATGACTTTGTTGCAGTTGACAACAAATTATGGACATATATGACAACAATGAAAGCAAGTGTCTCTTATTCTACGAAAATATTCGTTTACAAGACACGAGTTTGGCCAGACTAAATTCCACAGTTTCCGTAAGAATGAAGTGAAGTATCAAAAGCAATGGGTTTTCTTTTTTTTTCTTGCACTCCTACTAACATCAGTGCATTCTCAAGAAAATAAGCCACTACCAAGTGGGCAGGCACACAATTGGAAATCAATAACAAGAGCAACAATGGCATATATCCTCATCAGACAATTGTTTACCAAAAGTATAATTTTGTTAAGGCAACACCGTTGTCGAGCATGATTGCTCCGTTGTAACCGTTGCACAGTGGTACAAACGGTGAAAAAATTGTCAACAATGAGTACAAAACGTTCTAGACATTCGCAGAGAAGGACAAACGATTGCAGGTGAGATACAGGTTGTCAAAGTTGACCACTAGAGTAAAGACTAGGTTTTTAGAAAACTCACCAGAGAAAGGTGGGAACATATTATACCCACCACAGTAGGATAGGGGGTATACTCATTTTGTCATTCCGTTTGCAACACATCGAAATATCCATTTCCTAACCTATAAAGTGTATTCTTGATCAGCGTAAAAATCTAAGACGATCTAGGGTTGCCCAAAAAGTAATTGCGGATTTTTTAAAAGAAAGTAAATGCATTTTTAATAAAACTTAGAATGAACTTGAATCAAATATACTTTTTTTACACTTTTTTTCTAAAGCAAGCTAAAAGTAACAGCTGATAACTGATAGAAGAAAGAATGCAATTACAGAATCACGAGCTGTGAAAAAATTTGTCAACGCCGACTATATGAAAAATCCGCAATTACTTTTTGGGCAACCCAAATAGATATGTCCGTCTGTCTGTTGAAATCACGCTACAGTCTTCAAAAATAGAGATATTGAGCTGAAACTTGGCACAGACTCTTTTTTTGTACATAAGCATAAGTTCGAAGATGGGCTAAATCGGACTATATATTGATATAGGCCCCATATAGACCGATCCGCCGATTTAGGGTCTTAGGCCCCTAAAAAGCCACATTTATTATACGATTTTGCTGAAATTTGGGACAGTGAGTTGTGTTAGGCCCTTCGACATTCTTCGTCAATTTGGCCCAGATCGGTCCAGATTTGGATACAGCTGTCATATAGACCGCTTTCTTAATTTAAGGTTTTGGGCCTATAAAAGGCGCATTTATTGTCCGATGTCGCCAAAATTTCGGACTGTGAGTTATGTAATGCTCCTAGACATTCTTCATCAATTTGGCACAGATCGGTTCAGATTTAGATATAGCTGCCATATAGACCGATCTCTCGGTTTTAGGTTTTGGGACCACAAAAGGCTCATTTATTATCCGATGTCGCCGAAATTTTGGGCAGTGAGTTTAGTTAGGCTCTTCGACGTCCTTCTGCAATATGGCACAGATCGGTCCAGATTTGGATATAGCTGCCATATAGACCGATCTCTCGGTTTTAGGTTTTGCGCCCATAAGTGGTGCATTTATTATCCGATGTCGCTGAAATTTGAGACAGTGAGTTTAGTTAGGCTCTTCGATATCCCTCGTCAATTTGGCTCAGATCGGTCCAGATTTGGATATAGCTGCCATATAGACCGATCTCTCGGTTTTAGGTTTTGGGACCACAAAAGGCTCATTTATTATCCGATGTCGCTGAAATTTGAGACAGTGAGTTTAGTTAGGCTCTTCGACGTCCTTCTGCAATATGGCACAGATCGGTCCAAATTTGGATATAGCTGCCACATAGACCGATCCTCCGATTTTGGGTCTTAGGCCCATAAGTGGTGCATTTATTATCCGATTTTGATGAAATTTGGGACAATGAGTTGTGTTAGGCCCTTCGATATCCCTCGTCAATTTGGCTCAGATCGGTTCTGATTTGGATATAGCTGCCATATAGGCCGATTCGCCGATTTAGGGTCTAAGGCCCATAAAAGCCACATTTATTGTCCGATTTCGCCGAAATTTGGGACAGTGAGTTGTGTTAGGCCACTCAACATCCTTCCTTAATTCGGTCCATATCGGTCCAGATTTGGATATCGTTGCCATAGAGACCGATCCTCCGATTTAAGGTTTTGGGCCCATAAAAGGCTCATTTATAATCAGATTTTGCTTAAATTTGGGACAGTGCGTGGTGTTAGGCCTTTCGACATCCTTCGTGCTTTGTGATAGGCTCTTCGACATTTTTCTGCAACTTGGCCCAAATAGGTCCAGATTTGGATATAGTTGCAATGTAGGCCGATATCTTGATTTAAAGTCTTGGCCCCATAAAAGGCTCATTTATAATCCGATTTCACTGAAATTTGACACAGTGACTTATGTTAGGTTTTTCGACATCCGTGTCGTATATGGTTCAGGTCGGTTTATTTTTAGATGTAGCTACTGTACTTATTAGTATTTAGTTCACATGGGAACATATTTCGATATAACTGCTATGGGACATAAGGTATGCAATTTTCACCGGATTTTGATGAAAGGTGGTTTACATATATACCCGAGGTGGTGGGTATCCAAAGTTCGGCCCGGCCAAACTTAACGCCTTTTTACTAGTTTCGATATTAAAATGGATAAAGCGGGGTTTTTGGAGGCCATAACTCTGAACGCCTGGGTTCGAATCCTGGCGAGACCATTAGAAAATCTTTCAGCGGAGGTTTTCCCCTCCTAATGCTGGCAACGTTTGTGAGGTACTATGCCATGTAAATTTTCTCTCCAAAGAGGTGTTGCACTGCGGCACGCCGTTCGTAATCGGCTATAAAATGGCGGCCCCTTATCATTGAGCCTAAACTTGAATCTGACTGCACTCATTGATATGTGAGTAGTTTGCGCCTGTTCCATATGCGTTGTGGCCCACATCCCATACGCTGTACTCTTATTGTCCTCAAAATAATTCAATATATCCAAACAACTCATATTCCCACCCACTTTCGGAAGAAATATGCAATTTGTTTGTGATTATTTGAACTGATAGAAATGGACAATGAAATATTTTTGTTCAATTGATTGACAAATTGTAACAATACAAAATGTTCAATTGAAACTATTCCAAATGTAAGAGAACGTAACAAATGATTCCACAAATGGCACAAGAAGGCCAAAGCCAAGGAATGAAAAAAGAAACTTTATTGAATTTCGGTTTAAAATTGAAAACGAAAACTGAAAACCAGATTATGCCAAGGCAACAAGAGGAGAACAATTGAAATTCCAGGCAAAGGACGATACAATAATACATAGCAAAATCAGATTTCAAACCTTATTCAAGGCAATTAAAGTTTTCAATAATAAAATGGAATTTGTTTTCCTATTCAGCTGCTACAGAACTTAATGAATGCAAAACAAGTTAAAGCAAATATTTCTCTATGTTTGTCATTGTACAGAACAAAGAAAGCCGAAGCAAAAATTAAAAAAAAAAATGTTTTCCAAGAATTTCTAATTTTAAAATCCAATAGAATTTTAGTGGCAGAAAATAACCGGAAAGGTCAGAGAAGATACAAATTACCTAACCTTAGCCATCACAGTCAAGGATGATATTAATAGACTATCCCAGAAGTTGAAACAAGCTTCTGGGAATTCGGAAGAGTGATTGGGGAAAGTCCTTCAAAGGTTTTAAAAGCGTAAAAATTCTTAGAAATGTGATAAGTGTACGACAAAAATTTGCAAATATCTAAAAAGAAAGAAATTTAAAAATTCTGTTAATAAGAAAGAAATTTAAAAATTCTATTTACATTTAATATTCATCCAAGATGGGCAGCGCACGTAATAGGAACAACAAAGAGCGTGCTAAATTCGGCCCGGCCGAATCTTATATACCCTGCACCATGAATCGCATTTGTCGAGTTCTATGCGCGGTATCTCTTTTTAGGCAAACAAAGAATATTGATTAAAAACTGTTATGCTATTGGAGCTATATCCAGTTATAGTCCAATTCGGACCATAAATGAATGCTGAACATTGTAGAAGTCATTGTGTAGTATTTCAGTTCATTCGAATATGAATTGAGCCTTGTGGGGGCTCAAGAAGCAAAATCGTGATAAAGGTTTCTACAGGAGCTGTATCAAGCTATTGATCAATTCAGGCCAAATTAAACACCTATGTTGAAGGTCATAAAAGAATCCGTTGTACAAAATTTCATTAAAATTGGATGAAAATTGCGCCCTCTGGAGCCTCAAGAAGTCAAGACCCAAGATGGGTTTGTATGACAGCTATATCTAAACATAGACCAATTTGAACCACACTTAACACAGTTGTTGAAAGTCATATCAAAACACCACGTGCAAAATTTCAAATTGGATGAAAATTGCGCCCTCTAGAGGCTCAAGAAGTCAAGATCCCAGATCGGTTTATATGGCAGCTATACCAAAACATAGACCGATTTGAACCATACTTAACACAGTTTTTGGAAGTGGCACCAGAACACCACGGGCAAAATTTCAGCTAAATCGGACGATAATTGCGCCCTCTAGAGACTCAAGAAGTCAAGACCCAGGATCGGTTTATATGGCAGCTATACCAGATTATGAATCGATTTCAATTATACCTAGCACAGTTGTTGAAAATGATACCAAAACACCAAGTGCAGTTGTTGAAAGTCATATCAAAACACCACGTGCAAAATTTCAGTCAAATCGGAAGAGAATTGCGCCCTCTAGAGGCTCGAGAAGTCAAGACCCAAGATGGGTTTGTATGGCAGCTACATCAAAACATAAACCAATTTGAATCATATTTAACACAGTTGTTGAAAGTGGTACCAAACCACCATGTGCAAAATTTCAGTAAAATCGGATGAGAACTGCGCCCTCTAGAGGCTCAAGAAATCAAGACCCAAGATCGGTTTATATGGTAGCTATATTAAAACATGGACCGATTTGGCCCATGTGCAATCCCAACCGACCTACACTAATAAAAAGCATTTATGTAAACTTTCAAGTGTCTAGCTTTACTCCTTCGAAAGTTAGCGTGCTTTCGACAGACAGTCGGACAGACGTACATGGCTAGATCCGTCGGTCTAGATCGCTAGGCTCAGACGCATATTTCGAGGTGTAACAAACAGAATGACGAAATGAGTATACCCCCATCCTATGGTGAAGGGTATAAAAATGCTAAAAGAGAACAAAAGCCATTCTGGCTTTCCTCCACTTGGAAAGGTACTCCCCCCATAGAGCAATAACTAAAAAATTTTCAAGTTCAACTTGAAATGACATCTACATGGTATTTGTCTTACAGACAGCTATTTAAATTGTTTGCAAGCCAACAAAAGCATTTTCTTCTGAGTTAATTTTAAAACAAGTAACAAGTAAAAGCCTACTAAGTTCGGCCGGGCCGAATCTTGGGAATCCACCACCATGGATTCTGCTAAACTATGGTAGCTATATCTGGATATAGACCGATTTGGACGTAAGGAAGCAGAATTGTTGGAAGAAATAACAGAACACTATGTGCAAAATTATAGTCAACTGGGATGATAATTGAGGCTTTCAGGCGCTCAAGAAATCAAATCGGGAGATCGGTTTATATGATAGCTATATCAGATTATAGACCGATTTAAACCGTACTTAACACAGTTGTTGGAAATCATAACAGAATCCCATAAGCAAAATTTCATCCAAATCGGGCAAAAATTGCGACTTTCTGGGTCTCAAGAAGTCAAATCGGGAAATCGGTTTATATGGGAGCTATATCCAAATCTGAACCTATAGAGCCCATTTGCAATCCTCTACGACCTACATCAATCTTAAGTATCTGTGCAAAATTTCAAGCGGTTAGCTTTACGCCTTTGACCGTTATCGTGATTTGCACAAATAGACGGACGGACATGGATTGATCGACTCAGGATGTCGAGATGATATAGTATACATATTCTTTATGGGCTCCTAGATCAATATTTTGAGGTGTTACAGACGGAATGGCTAGATTAGTGTACCCCCACCCTATGGTGGTGGGTATTAAAAACTAAAAACCTAACCTAACTAACCGAAGTACACTTTCCTTAAAGTAGTTTTTGTACCCTTTTTATACCCACCACCGACAGATGGGGGTATATTCATATTGTCATTCCGTTTGCAACACATGGAAACATCCATTTCCGATCCCTTAAAGTATATATATTTTTGATCAGCGTAAAAATCTAAGACGATCTAGCCATGTCCGTCCGTCTGTCTGTTGAAATCACGCTACAGTCCCAAAAAATAGAGATATTGAGCTTAAACTTTGCACAGATTCTTTTTTTGTCCATAGGCAAGTTAAGTTCGTAGATGGGCTATATCGGACTATATCTTGATATAGCCCCCATATAGACTGATCCGCCGATTTATTATCCGATTATCCGGCCACATTTATTATCCGATTTTGCGGAAATTTTGGACAATGCGTTGGCTTAGGCTCTTCGACATCCTTCGTGAATATGGCTCAGATCGATCCAGATTTGGATATAGCTGCCATGTAGACCGATCCTTCGATTTAGATTCTTAGGCCCATAAAGGCCCCATTTATTATCCCTTTTTGCTGAAATTTTGGACAATGAGTTGTCTTAGGCCCTTCGACATGCTTCGTGAATATGGCACAGATCGGTTCAGATTTGGATATAGCTGCCATATAACCGATCGTCCGATTTCGGGTCATAGGCCCATAAAAGCTACGTTTATTATCCGATTTTGCTGAAATTTGGCACAATGCGTTGTCTTAGGCCCTCCGACGTCCTCCATCAATTTGGCTCAGATCGGTCCAGATTTGAATATAGCTTACATATAAGAGGTAGTTTTAGTAGCCTGTCCTCAGGGAAGTTTGGTACAATGAGTTGTAAAAGACCCTCTCATATCCCTCCTGAATATGTACGACATCGGACTATATTGGGTCATATGGATCAATATTTTGTTTTACCATTTTGAACAGACGTTTTTTTGTTTCCTCGACGTCCGTGCCCAGTTTGATCCAAATGGGATCCTATATTGCATATAAAGCCGGTATGGGATCATAAGTTATGCATTTTTCAACGAACTTCGACGACGAGTTTATATCCGAAATGTTGTGTGTCCAAAGTTAGGATCGGTCCTACATAATGCCTTTTAACTTATTATTAAAACCAGTAAGAAAGGGGCAAAAGTCGGGGGGTTCCGACTGTATAATACCCTACACCTACCCTGTGGGTACAATGTGGGAGCTATATGTAATTCTGAAACAATTTTGATGGACCTCGGCGAGCAAATATGTTCAAACTGTAATAACTACGGTTGACAAATGACAACATTATTGGAAAATGCTCAAAATCTGACGAATATATATATGGGAGCTATATCTAATTCTGAATCGATTTCGAGCAAACTTCTCAGACAATGTGGTAGTCGTCGAGTAAGGCGTTGTAAAGAATTTTGGGAAGATTGGTCAATAAATGCGCTTGCAATGGCTCTAGGAGTGAAAATCGGCCTATATATATATATGAGAGCTATATGTAAATCTGAACCGATTTCTGTGAAATTCACCAATAATGTCGGGAGACATAAAAAAATCCTTTCTGCCAAATTTCGAGAGAATCGGTTAAAAAATTACCTTTTTATTGCATTATTACTGCAAATCGGATGAACATATATATGGGAGCTATATCCAAATCTGAACCGATTTCAAGCAAACTTTTAAGATATTGTTGTAGTCGTCGAGGAAGGTGTTGTACAAAATTTTGGATAGATTGGTCAATAAATGCGCTTGCAATGGCTCTAGGAGTGAAAATCGGGTGATATATATGTGTGAGAGCTATATCTAAATCTGAACCGATTTCTATGAAATTCACCAGTAATGTCGAGAGACATAAGAAAATCTTTTCTGCCAAATTTCGAGAAATGGTTAATAAATAACCATTTTATTGCATTATTTTTGCAAATCGGACGAACATATATATGGGAGCTATATCCAAATCTGAACCGATTTCAAGCAAACTTTTAAGATATTGTTGTAGTCGTCGAGCAAGGCGTTGTATAAAGTTTTGGGAAAGATTGGTCAATAAATGCGCTTGCAATGGCTCTAGGAGTGAAAATCGGGCGATATATATGTGTGAGAGCTATATCTAAATCTGAACCGATTTCTATGAAATTCACCAATAATATCGAGAGACATAAAAAAATCCTCCCTGCCAAATTTCGAGAGAATCGGTTACTAAATAACCTTCTTATTGCATTATTACTGCAAATCGGACGAACATATATATGGGAGTTATATCCAAATCCGAACCGATTTTTTCCAATTTCAATAGGCTTTGTCTCTAGGCCGAAAAACATGCCTGTACAAAATTTGAAGACAATCGGATGAAAATTGCGACCTGTAGTTTGTACACAAATAACCATGGACAGACGGACAGACAGACGGATGGACGGACAGACGGCTATGTCCGTAAATCGAATCAGAAAGTGATTCTGAATCGGTCGCTATACTTATCAATGGGTCTATCTCTTTTCGTTTTTGGGTGTTACAAACTTATTCACTAATTTATAATACCCTGTACCACAGTTGTGGTGTAGGGTATACTAATTTTCAACATTTTCGGATTTTTGAAAAAAAATTTTTTCTACCAATGTCCTTGGCAGTATTCGATTTGAAATGTGCTTCAAGTGTTTTTGGGTTTTTGTTTTTTCAACAACAGTTTTACATAAAGAATTTAAGACTCAATGATTTCATTTAGTCTAGGTGCATTTTCTTTAAGAGGGCATTATTTTGCAAACCCTTTATGGGTATGCATTGCCATAAAACATTTATAGTTTCCATTGTTTTTGTTTTTTTTTTTGTTTTCGTTCTATTCTGTGTTTTATTTGTTATTGATGTTTCACTAAAATGTTTTATGCATGAGCATGGGTAAAGTACATGGAGTGCCATTCATCCATATCGTGTTTTTTGTTTTCTTTGTTCCCATTGTCTATTTTCAGGGATACACTATAATGCATCCATCGCTTTAGCTTAGCACACATCCAAGGATGGTTGAGTGAGAAAAGTATATCTCTGTATGTCAAAAATGATCCATAGCTTGAATGGTAGTTTATTGTAATGTAAAAAAACATTAGGGTGGGGTGGAAGAATATAATCGAGGTTGTGCAACAAAGAAGTGGTTGAATTCCGGTTATAGGGAAATATTCACAAAAACCAGCCGATATTTGATTTTTACTTTGGACTACTATAGCACGCCACAAAGCAAGAAAAGTGACTGCTAGAAGAACGCTTACTCTCCTTTCTTGATCCTTTGGCCCCCATATGCAATGGCAAATGGGTATTTTTTTTATTTTTTTTTTTTTTTTAAACCCATTCTGAAATGAGTCTCCTGAATTATCAAAACGTTTATCCCCTTTTTATGCTTTAGATTTCCACCCACTCTACTGCATGAAAACATTTTACTATAATGAAGGATTTCCCATGTATTCTATAGAATTACACAGAAAAAACATCAATACTTTTGTTTTTGTTCGCTTTGGTATTCCATATTATTGAATTTCATTGCGAATCCTTTGGCATCCTTCTTCTGTCATATAATCGGAAAAGGATGAGCATTTGTTTTTGTGTTTTTTTTTTTTTTTTTAAATAACGACTTTTATTTGAGTTGTCCAACTCAAAGTTTTTCCATGTTTACTAAGCGTGTTGCTTTGTCCTAATCACAGGGAGCAACTATTCAGCCAGTCAAAGTTTTTTGATTTGTTTATTTTTGTACCAAGAGTTTGCAGTAGCATCCGTCCAGTGTTTGTTAAGGATAATTATGCTGTTTATTCTGAGGGCAGAGCATAGTAGGGCTTTTCAATGGATGTTGTGTTGGTAAAATGATGAAAGAAACAACATCAAAATATGAAATTTTTGCTTTAATTGGAACACTTGTTATCGCTACAGAAAAATGAAAGGACGAATAGTATCCAAAGCCACCAAGGATATATCATAGAAAAATCTCATAAAGATTTGTGGGGAGCATAACAGGCAAGGAAGTCGAGGTATCCAAAATATCAACTGTTAAAAATGTATACGCAAACGAATGAAAAACGGGTCTTTCCTGGGCTCAAGATCCTCCATAGTATTGGGTTGCCCAAAAAGTAAATGCGGATTTTTCATATAGTCGGCGTTGACAAATTTTTTCACAGCTTGTGACTCTGTAATTGCATTCTTTCTTCTGTCAGTTATCAGCTGTTACTTTTAGCTTGCTTTAGAAAAATCCGCAATTACTTTTTGGGCAACCCAATAGAAGTCATTTTCCAAAATTTCAGTTAAGCGCTAAAAAGGCTCAAGAAGTATAACCAGGAGATCGGTTTATATGGGACCTATAGCAGATTGTGGGCCGATTCCTACCACTTTCAGAGCCAAGGAGAAATCGTTGTGGAAAATTTCAGCCAAATCGGATAAAAATTGCGCACTCTAGAGGCTTAAGAAGTCAAGATTCGAGATCGGTTTATATGGCAGCTATATCATGTTATGAACCCACATAAACCATTTTTGTCACTTTTATTGGAAATTATAAAAAAAAACATCTCAAACAAAATGTTAGCCAAATCGGATAAGAATTGCGCCCTCTAGAGGCCCAAGAGTTCAAATCAGGAGATGGGCTTGAATGGCAGCTATAACAAAACATGGACCGTTTTGGCCCATTTACAAACCCAAGTGACCTACACTAATAGGAAGTATACACCTAGCTTTATTCCTTCGTAAGGTAGAGCGATTTCGACAGACATGACTAAATTAGAATGTCAAGGCGATTTAAAATACATTCTTCGTTGGGACTCAGATCAATTTTTCGATGTGTTACAAAGGGAATGATGCAATCAGTATTTCCCATTCTAGGGTGGAGGGTACCAAAAGAATGACTTGATTGAAAAAAAAACAAGAAAAAGACGTTAAATTTTTGATACCCACCACCTCGGGTATATTTAAAAAAGTAAGAGCGTCTAAGTTCGGCAGGGCCGAATCTAATATACCCTCCACCATGAATCGCATTTGTCGAATTCTAGGCGAGGTATCTCTTTTGAGAAAAACAAAGAATATTCAATATGAACTGTTATGCTATTGGAGCTATATCAAGTTATAGTCCGATTCGGACCATAAATGAATGCTGAACATTGTAAAGGGTGATTTTTTTGAGGTTAGGATTTTCATGCATTAGTATTTGACAGATCACGTGGGATTTCAGACATGGTGTCAAAGAGAAAGATGCTCAGTATGCTTTGACATTTCATCATGAATAGACTTACTAACGAGCAACGCTTGCAAATCATTGAATTTTATTACCAAAATCAGTGTTCGGTTCGAAATGTTACCAAAATCAGTGTTCGGTTCGAAATGTGTTCAAATTTTGACAAATTTTGTTCAGCGATGAGGCTCATTTCTGGTTGAATGGCTACGTAAATAAGCAAAATTGCCGCATTTGGAGTGAAGAGCAACCAGAAGCCGTTCAAGAACTGCCCATGCATTCCGAAAAATGCACTGTTTGGTGTGGTTTGTACGCTGGTGGAATCATTGGACCGTATTTTTTCAAAGATGCTGTTGGACGCAACGTTACGGTGAATGAACACATTTCGAACCGAACACTGATTTTGGTAATAAAATTCAATGATTTGCAAGCGTTGCTCGTTAGTAAGTCTATTCATGATGAAATGTCAAAGCATACTGAGCATCTTTCTCTTTGACACCATGTCTGAAATCCCACGTGATCTGTCAAATACTAATGCATGAAAATCCTAACCTCAAAAAAATCACCTTTTAGAAGTCATGGTGTAATATTTCATTTCATTCGAATAAGAATTGCGCCTTGTAGGGGCTCAAGAAGCAAAATCGGGAGATTTTATATGGGAGCTGTATCAAGCTATAGATGGATTCTGACCATATTTCACACGTATGTTGAAGGCCATGGGAGGAGCGGTTGTACAAAATATGTACCAAATCGGATGAGAATTGCGATCTCTAGAGGCTCAAGAAGTCAAGACCCAAGATCGGTTTATATGGCAGATACATCAGTTTATGTACCGATTTGCGTCATACTTAGCACAGTTATTGAAAGTCATAACAAAACTCCTCGTGCAAAATTTCAGCCAAATCGGATGAGAATTGCGCCCTTTAGAGGCTCAAGAAGTCAAGATCCAAGATCGGTTTATATGGCATCTAGATCAGGTTATAGACCGATTGGAACCATACTTAACACAATTGTTGGAAGTCAAAACAAAACAACTCATGCAAAATTTCAGCCAAATCGGATGAGAATTGCGCGCTCTATTGGCTCAAGAAGTCAAGACCCAAGACCGGTTTATATGACAGCTATGCTAGATTATGATCCGATTTGAATCATACTTACCACAGTTGTTGGAAGTGATATCAAAATACTACGTGCGAAATTTCAGTAAAATCGGTCGCCAATCGCGCCCTCTAGAGGCAAAATAAGTCAAGACCCAAGATCGGTTTATAGGCAGCTATATCAAAACATAGACCGATTTAAATCATACTTAGCGCAGTTGGAAGTGATACCAAAACACCATGTTCAAAATTTCAGTCAAATTGGACGAGAATTGCGCCCTCTAGAGGCTCAAGAAGTCAAAACCCAACATCAGTTTATATAAGTGATACCAAAACACCACGTTCAGAATTTCAGTCAAATTGGACGAGAATTGCGCTCTCTAGAGGCTTAAGAAGTAAAGATCCAAGATCGGTGTATATGGCAGCTATATCAAAACATGGACTGATTTGAAGCTGTGAGTTGCATTAGCTTTTGGGCCTTAAAAAGCGCATTTATTGTCCGATTTCGCGGAAATTTGAAACATTCTGCAATTTGGCCCAGATGGGTCCAGATTTGGATATAGCTGCCCTATAGACCGATCTCTCGATTTAAGGTTTTGGGCCCATAGAAGCCGTATTTATTGCACGATTTCGACGAAATTTGGGACAGTGAGTTGTGTTAAGCCGTACGATCTCTCGATTTAAAGTTTTGGTCGCAAAAAAAGGCGCATTTATTGTTTCATTTCGCCGAAATTTGGAACAGTCACTTGTGTTAAGCCCTATGATATCCTTCTTCAATTTGGCTCAAATCGGTCCAGATTTGGATATAGCTGATATATAGACCGATCTCTCGATATAAGGTCTTGGGCACATAAAAGGCGCATTTATTATCCGATGTTGCCGCAAATTGGGTCAGTGAGTTGTATTAGGGCCTCCAAAATCCCTCCCTAATTTGGCTTAGATCGGTCCAGATTTGGATATAACTTCCATATAGACCGAACTCTCGATTTAAGGTTTTGGCCCATAAAAGGTGCGTTTATTGTCCGATTTCGCCGAAATTTGGGACAGTGAGTTGAGTTAATCCTTTCGATATTCTTTTTCAATTTGGCTCAGATCGGTTCAGATTTGGATTTAGTTGATATATAGACCGATCTCTCGCTGTAAGGTTTTGGGCCCATAAAAGGCGCTTTTATTGTCCGATGTCGCCGAAATTTGCGACAGTGAGTTGTGTTAGCCCCTTCGACATTATTCTCCAATTTGACTTAGATCGGTCCAGATTTTGATATATAGACCGATCTCTTGATTTAAGGTCTTGGGGCCTTAAAAGGCGCATTTATTGTCCGATTTCGCTGAAATTGAGGACGGTGAGTTGTTTTCGGATCTTCAACATTTTTTTTTTGAAAGTTGGCCCAAATTTGGATATAGTTGCCATATAGACCTATATCATGATTTGAAGTCTTGGCCCCATAAAAAGCGCGTTTATAATGCGATTTCTCTGAAATTTGGCACAGTGACTTGTGTTAGACTTTGACACAGTGAGTTGTGTTAGGCTTTATGGTTCAGATTGGTTTGTTTTTAGATTATTAGCTTCTAAAAAGACCAATATTTTGTTATACACAATTGAACAATGACTTGTACTTATTAGTATTTGGTCCAAATCGGAACATATTGGGTTGCCCAAAAAGTAATTGCGGATTTTTCATATAGTCGGCGTTGACAAATTTTTTCACAGCTTGTGACTCTGTAATTGCATTCTTTCTTCTTTCAGTTTTCAGCTGTTACTTTTAGCTTGCTTTAGAAAAAAAGTGTAAAAAAAGTATATTTGATTAAAGTTCATTCTAAGTTTTATTAAAAATGCATTTACTTTCTTTTAAAAAATTCGCAATTACTTTTTGGGCAACCCAATATATTTTACCCATTTCTACCTCCCTTATGGTAAGTAAATTCAATTTAAAAACACCAACAAAAAAAAATGTTTACACAAATCGTTTAATGCTTCCTTTATTCGATATTTCCGTACAAAACTGACATTTAATTACATGGCGATATTAACAATTTCAAACAATAAAACAGCACTCTTTTGGTTTTTGATTTGCGAAACCAAATTATCTCTAACGAATATTTTGAATTTTAATTTTTTTTTTTGTGGTCTTTGTCCATAAGCGCTCCATGGAGTTTCATGATCGTTATTAAATAGCCATGGCATGCTTTTACATTCGCTTATTCCGCTTAAAATGGTTTTTATAGTTTTTGCATAATTATGATTTTAATTATGTACAGTAATTAAATATGGCAAAACTAGGGAGTACATGTATGGGTGGGAGTTATGACGATAAATGGCACACTCAAAGCCCTTGTAGCGAAGTATGGGAAACGGAAATGAAGGCATATATATTGCCAGGGCCATGTGTGTGTGTGTGTGGGTGTGTGTGTTTACCTTTATTATTATCATGTCCTTATCTCTGCATAATTATGCATTTAACAAATTTCTATAATTTACTCTAATTAATAATGTATAAAATTTTGCTCTACTTTCATGATGCCGCCCTAATCCTAATGATTTTAAATATTTTTATTAAAATGATTTCCATTAAAAATGTATTAAGCCGATTAATTTGTAAAATTTTATAAATTGCTTACTGGCCTCTAAGTACATACATGTGTCTGTCTGCATTTTTCTTTCTAATCCCTCTTATTTAGCATTACAAGCAAATTTAAAAAGTTTTCAAGAGTTTCCTTTCATCCAGTCCAGTTTGATTTTTGTTGCTTTTATTTATTTTACACAAATTTTTCTGTTTGATTTTTCTTAACAAATACATAAAAAAAACGTTTTTTGTCCCATCTTTGTTTGTTTGTTTCTGTAAACGAGAGTGTCATGTCATTCAGCATGAATTGTGTCTAGAGTTTGTTTTGCTAAGTATGTATGTGTGTATGGGTGTGTTCATACTGCTCAGTATGTAGTTTAAAGTTATATATGTGTGGGTGTATATATACATAAATAAGGGTGTACGGAAAATGCGTGATATCTCAGAACATCACAATTGGTAATTAAATTTAGGAAATGTTTTCACAACAATTTAAGCGACCAACTTCTGCAAAAATTAAAAAAGCTGGTAAGTAAAGGCAAAAGTCGAACGGAGCCGACTATATAATACCCTACCCCACCAAGTATACGTAACACTTTACATCAAAATTTTGTCTGACTCTAATTTTGCATACCTATTGAAATATCGAAAAGAACCCTATACGATTTTCTTACGATGGTACGAAAATTGTGGCTTCTACAGCCTTAAAAAGCCATATCGGATGAAAAATATATATGGGAGCTATATCTAAGTCTGGACCGATTTTTATGAAACTTTGCACACATATGAGGACGTTGAATAAAACGGCCCATGCCAAATTTTGTAAGGATGGGACCAAAATTGTGGCTAATACAGCGTTAAAAGGGCATATCGGGTGAAAGATATACATGGGAGCTATATATAAATCTGATCCGATTATGATGAAATCTTGCACACATATTGGGTTGTCACAAAAAGCACTTCGTGCCAAATTTTGTAAGGATCGGACCAAAATTTTACCTTCCACTGCCATTATAGGTCAAATCGGACGAAAGTTATATATGGGAGCTATATCTAAATCTGAACCCATTTCAATAAAATTTTGCACACATATTGGGACGTCACACGAAACATTTCGTGTCAAATTTGGTAGAGCTCGCACCAAAATTGCGGATCCTACAGCTTTAAAAGGGCATATCGGATGAACGATATATATGGGAGCTATATCTAAATCTAGACCGATTTCAATAAATTCTTGCAAGCGTTTTGGGTCGTTAAAAAAAGCACTTCGTGCCTAATTTTTTAAGGATCGGACCAAAATTGCAGCTTTTACAGCTTTAAATGGGCATATCGGATGAAAGATATATATTTGGGTGCTATATCTAAATCTGAACCGATTTTTTTCAAAATCAATAGCGTTCGTCCTTGGATCGAAAAAGACACTTATGCAAAATTGTCTGAAAATCGGGAACCAATGCGACAGAGGGACAGACGGACGGACGGACATATCTAAAACGACTTAGAAAGTGATTCAAAGCCGATCCGTATACTTATCGATGGGTCTAGCTCTTTTCCTTCTTAGCGTTGCAAACAAATGCACAAATCTATAATACCCTGTACCACAGTGGTGGTGCAGGGCATAAAAATCAATTTTTGTTTGTTTGTCGATTTGTTTGTGTGTTCCTTATAGACTCAAATACGGTTGAACCGATTTTCTTGAAATTTTCACAGATGGTGCATAATGAACCGGTGGTGAAAATAGGGTAAAACATTTTTTGATCGCCGATAGGAGGGGGCGGACCCTCCCCCTTACCCTAATTATAGGAAACGCCTGATCTCGGTGATGGGTGGTGCGATTTAAGCGAAATTTTGTGTGCTCTCTTAGAGTAAACTAAAAATAAAAATTTTGTGTCCAAATTTGGGATGGGGTATCTAGGGGGGCAGCCCCACCCCCAAAACCTACCGAATATATACATAGACCAATCATGACAATATGGGATTCAAATGAAAGATATTTAAGAGTAGAAAACGTATCTGCCATCCAATTGTCGGACTAAGTATTTTGAGGGATCACCCCAACCCCCAAAACACCCCTAAATCGGTCATATATACCGACCTTGGCAATATGGGACTTAAATGAGAGATATTTGCGAGTAGAATACGAATGTGGTATCCAAATGTGGGACCAAATTTCTGGCGGTACACCCCATCCGCAAAACACCCCCAAAGGGGTCAAATTTACGACCTTGGCAATATGGGGCTCATATGAAAAGTCTTTGGGAGTAATGCACGAATCTGATATCAATATTCGGGAGAAAGTGTTTATGGGCCACCCCAACCGCATAAAACCACCCAAATAGGTCGTATTTGCTGACCATTGCAATATGGGGCTCAAATAAAAGGTATCTTAGAGTAGAACAAGAATCTGGTATATATTTTCAGGGCCAAGTCACTGAGTGGCCAGCCCATCCCTCAAAACAGCCCGAAAAACGGTCATGTTTCTCGACTATGGAGATATGGGGCTCAAATGAAAGGTAATGCGATATCAACATTCGGGACCAACTGTCTTAACGACGCCCAACCCTCAAGTAGGACGTATTTGCTCACAATGACAATTGGGGTCTTAAAGAGTGGAGCTCGATATTGATAGTTTTTAGGGCCCATACCCCAAACCTGACATATTTGCTGACTTTTGCAGTAGGGTGTTTGTATAAAAGATATTTGAGATTAGCAAACGTATTTGATATCCAATTTTGAGGCAATATGGGGATCAAATAAATAATGTTTGAGAGTTGAGCAAGATGCTGATATATTTCCAGGGCTAAGTGTTTGGGCGATCACATCAAGTTCATACACACTAACGGGATCAAGTTTCTGGGGGTCCACACCACCTCCTTAACCCACCAACCACCAACCTGGGGCACTTTCCACTACCAAAATCCATATGAGAATATCGGGCTCCAATAAAGACTTTTAAGCTAAAATAAGTCTTTAACATCCAAGCTTAAAATAAAGATCATATGGAATTCAGATAAAGGCATTTATGTTGTTATACTGTTTCTCAAGCTATATACACACACCATTTTCGTAGCATGGTATTTCACTCACTCAAATATAAAGTAAAAGAAGGCGCAGCGGAGCGGGCCCTGTCCAGCTAGTAAAGTATAAATATTCCTGATCGTCATGACATTTTAAGTCTATCCAGCGATGCCAATCGGTCTGTCCGTTCGTCTGTCTGTCGAAAGCACGCTAACTTTCGAAGGAGTAAAGCTACCCGCTTGAAATTTTGCACAAATACTTTTTATTAGTGTAGGTCGGTTAAGATTGTAAATGGGTTATATCGGTTCATGTTTTGATATAGCTGCCATATAAATAGATCTTGGGTCTTGACTTCTTGAGCCTCTAGAGGGCGCAATTGTTATCCGATTTGGCTGAAATTTCACATGATGTGTTTTATTATGACTTCCAACAACTGTGCTAAGTATGGTCTATAACTCTAGGTAGCAGCCTCATTAACCGATCTTGAATCTTGACTTCTTGAGCCTCTAGATGGCGCAATTCTTATCGGATTTTACTGAAATTTTGCATGAGGTGTTTTGTTACGACTTCTAACAACAGTGCCAATTATGGCTCAAATCGAGCCATAATTGGCAATTTAGCTGCCATATAATCTGATCTTGTGTCTTGACTTCTTGAGCCGCTAGAGGGCGCAATTCTTATCGGATTTTATTGAAATTTTGCATGAGGTGTTTTGTTATGACTTCTAACAACTGTGCTAAATATGGTTCAAATCGGTGCATAACCTGAGTAGCTGCCATATAAACTGATCTGGGATCTTGACTTCTTGAGCTTACATAGGGCGTAACTATCATCCTATTGGGTGCCCAAAAAGTAATTGCGGATTTTTTAAATAAAGTAAATGCATTTTTAATAAAACTTAGAATGAACTTTAACCAAATATACATTTTTTACACTTTTTTTCTAAAGCAAGCTAAAAGTAAAAGCTGGTAACTGACAGAAGAAAGAATGCAATTACAGAGTCACAAGCTGTGAAAAAATTTGTCAACGCCGACTGTATGAAAAATCCGCAATTACTTTTTGGGCAACCCAATATTTGGCTGAAATTTTGTACAACGGCCTCCTCCATGACCTTCAACATTTGTATCAAATATGATCCGAGTATCAGTCTATAGCCTGATACAGCTCCCATATAAACCGATCTCTCTATCTTACTTCTTGAGCCCTATAGGGCGCAATTCTTACTCGAATTGTTTGGAATTTTACACAATGACTTCTATTATGGTCTCCAACAATCAATTCAATTATGGCCCCTAACATAACTTGATATAGCTACAATATTATAGCAATTCTTCTCTTTTATCCTTTGTTTGCCTAAAAAGAGATATCGCGAAAAAAAAACTCATCAAATGCGATCTATGGTGGAGGGTATATAAGATTCAGCCCGGCCGAACTTAGCACGCTTTTACTTGTTCCAACTCATCTGGCTCATTAAAAACTCTTTATCCCACATACTTCAAAAAATAAAAACAAAATTCACATATTTCAAAAAACAACATTGAGCATTTTAATCGTACAAAATATTTCGGTTACACATCTACACCGCTATTCACAAAACTTAATGTAGTTCTGAAAAAGGTTTCTTTGACACTTTTCTTTTGTAGAAATGTCAAGCAAACCCTTTTTAAGGCTTCCTTAAGTTTCATAAATAATGACGTTAACATACAAAAATCTAATTCACATAACATAAAACAACAAAATTGAATCAAAAGAAGTTACACATCATTAATTGCTCCAACATATGGTTGATACAAAAATTGTTCTTAAGGATGTGCATTCCTTAAAGCATTTTCAGTACTCCCCTTAAACATGAATATGAGAGTTTATTTACACGGCGTTATATGAATATTTTAACTTCAACTTTCATTGGCTTGTATGGCCATTGTTCACTTGCGTCCATTGTTGTTGTTACTTCTACAATTGTTGTTGTTGTTGTTGCGCTGCTGTTGCTGTTCTCTAGAGGTAGTGGTACTAAGCAAGAGTAATTTATGTAGGATCATTTCGTATTATTTCTTCATTGTATCGTATGGGATATGTCAGAGAGTTGCCTTTGTCCCATGAGTAAAGTTCCTGTTGGTTGGCAAAAGTTAAGAAAAGAAACAGGAAAAAAAAACATAAAATTAGTATTTGTAAAAGGTAGAAAGAAAAACAAGGGAAACATTTTGAATCTTGAAAAAATAAATATCTAGGACTTTTCATATATCTATTGGGAGCCAGCTATACATTACAACTTCAACAGCATTTAGATTTTTATACCCACCACCGAAGGATGGGGGTATATTCATTTTGTCATTCCGTTTGCAACACATCGAAATATCCATTTCCGACCCTATAAAGTATACATGTTCTTGATCAGCGTAAAAATCTAAGACGATCTAGACATGTCCGTCCGTCTGTCTGTTAAAATCACGCTACAGTCTTTAAAAATAGAGATATTGAGCTGAAATTTTGCATAGATTCTTTTTTTGTCCATAAGCAGGTTAAGTTCGAAGATGGGCTATATCGGACTATATCTTGATATAGCCCCCATATAGACCGATCCGCCGATTTAGGGTCTTAGGCCAATAAAAGCCACATTTATTAACCGATTTTGATGAAATTTGTGACAGTGAGTTGTGTTAGGCCCTTCGACTTCCTCCGTTAATTTGACCTAGATCGGTTCAGATTTGGATAAAGCTGCCATATAGACCGATCCTCCGATTTGGGGTCTTAGGCCCACAAAAGCCACATTTATTATCCGATTTTGATGAAATTCGGGACAGTGAATTGTGTAAGATCCATCGACATCCTCCGTCAATTTGGCTCAGATCGGTCCAGATTTGGATATAGCTGCCATATAGACCGATCCTCCAATTTATGGTGTTAGGCCCATAAAACCCACATTTATTATCCGATTTTGCTGAAATTTGGGACAATGAGTTGTGTTAGCCCCTTCGTCATCTTTCTTCAATTTGGTCCAGATCGGTTCAGATTTGGATATAGCTGCGATTTCTTGATTTATGGTTTTGGGCCCATAAAATGCTTATTTATTGTCCGATGTCAATTTTAATACGGGTACCACATGTTTTGAAAGAAATTCATTTAACAAACCGAATCAACGCTTGTGCATCTTATGCACCTTAAATGCAATGAATTCGATCCGTTTTTAAAACGAATCATAACTGGAGATGAAAAATGGATTGTTTACAACGATCATGGTCCAAGCTTGGTGAACCAGCTAAAACCACTTCAAAGGCTGATATCCACCAAAAGAAGGTTATGCTGTCTGTTTGGTGGTATTGGAAGGATGTGGTATATTTTGAGCTGCTTCCAAGGAACCAAACGATTAATTCGGATGTTTACTGTCAACAATGGGACAAATTGAATACAGCCATCAAGGAGAAGCGACCAGAATTGGTCAATCGTAAAGGTGTCATATTCTACCAGGACAACGCTAGACCCCACACATCTTTGGTCACTCGCCAAAAACTGAGTGAGCTTGGCTGGGAACTTTTGCATCTGATGCATCCACCATATAGCCCTGACCTTGCACCATCAGACTACCATTTATTTCGATCTTTGCAGAACTCCTTAAATGGTAAAACTTTTGGCAATGATGAGGCTATAAAATCGCACTTGGTTCAGTTTTTTGCCGATAAAGGCCAGAAGTTCTATGAGCGTGGAATACTAAATTTGCCAGAAAGATGGCAAAAAGTTATCGAACAAAATGGCAATTATATATTTGATTAAAGTTCATTCTAAGTTTTATTAAAAATGCATTTACTTTCTTTTAAAAAATCCCCAATTACTTTTTAGGCAACCCAATAATTTCGTCATTCTGTTTGTAACACCTCGAAATATGCGTTTGCGACCCCATAAAGTATATATATTCCTGATCGTCATATCATTTAAAGTCGATCTAGCCATGTCCGTCTGTCTGTCCGTCCGTCCGTCTGTCCGTCCGTCCATCTGTCCCTCTGTCCGTCCGTCTGTCCGTCCATCCATCTGTCCGTCCGTCCGTCTGTCTGTCCGTCCATCTGTCCCTCTGTTCGTCCGTCTGTCCGTCCATCCATCAGTCCGTCCGTCTGTCCATCCGTCTGTCCATCCGCCCGTCTGTATGTCCGTCCGTCTGTCTTTCGAAAGCACGCTAACTTTCGAAGGAGTAAAGCTAGCCGCTAAAAATTTTGCACAAGCACTTCATATTAGAGTAGGTCAGTTAGGATTGTAAAAGGGCCAAATCAGTCTATGTTTTGATAATAGCTACCATATAAACCGATCTTGGGTCTTGACTTCGTGAGCCTCTAAAGGGCGAAAATCTCGTCCGATTTGCCTGAAATTTGTCACGTGGTGTTTTGGTATCACTTCCAATAGTTGTGCGAAGTATGATTCAAATCGGTTAAAATCTGGTATAGCTGTCATATAAACCCTTATTGGGTCTTGACTTATTGAGCCTCTAGAGGACGCAATTCTCATCCGATTTGACTGAAATTTTGTACGAAGTGTTTCGTTATGAATTCCAAAAACTGTGCTAAGTATGACGCAAATCGGTACATAACCGGATATAGCTGCCATATAAACCGATCTGGGATCTTGACTTCTTAAGCCTCTAGAGGGCGCAATTCATATCCGATTTGGAAGAAATTTGGTACAACGGCTTCTCTCATGAC
Organism: Stomoxys calcitrans; assembly: GCF_963082655.1. Taxonomy (NCBI): domain Eukaryota; kingdom Metazoa; phylum Arthropoda; class Insecta; order Diptera; family Muscidae; genus Stomoxys; species Stomoxys calcitrans. The sequence goes on along the minus strand of NC_081556.1, from coordinate 146,575,426 downwards.
CTTCAACATACGTATCTAATATGGTCAAAATCGATCGATCTGATACCAAGTTTCGAGGTGTCTTCCACCGCTTGGTCTTTCCATGGGGTTTTTGGTCGTCCCGGATTGCGTGTACCACCATGTTTGCCTTCAAAAAACTTCTTTGCTGGTTCATACGTCGCCTATATTCTCCATTAACTGGTCTATATATTATACGAAGAATCTTTCTCTCAAATACTCCAAGTACTGCCTCATCTGCTTTCATAAGTACCCATGCTTCACAACCATATAACAGCATGGGTAGCATCAGTGTCTTGTATAGTGTAATCTTCGTCTGTCGAGAGGTGGCCTTGTTTCAAAACTGCCTACTTAATCCAAAGTGGCATCTGTTTGCCAGTATTATTCTTCGCTTTATCTCAAAACTGATGGCATTCGTTTCGGCTATGGCGGTGCCGAGGTACAGACTGTCTCAAAGTTGTGGTTTCCAACTTTTTTCATTTTCTTTATCTGCTCGTTTGTGCAGGGCTTTTTGGGAGTTGAAACCATCCATTTCGTCTTATCTCCATATACTTCCAGACCTATTTTCACTGACTCTCTTTCGATTCTTTCAAAGGCTGCAGTTACTACTTCTGGTGACCCACCTATGATATCGATGTCGGCGGCATAGTAGAGTAGCATGTGTTCTCTTGTGATTAGTGTGCCATATCTATTCACATCTGCATCTCGTATAATCTTCTCCAGCAGGATATTAAAGAGATCACACGATAGGCTGTCTTCTTGTCTGAAATCTCGTTTGGTATTAAATGGTTTGGAGAGATTATTTCCTATTCTTACTGAGGAACGCGTATCAGCAAGTGTCATCCTGCAGAGTCTTATTAATTTTGCTGGGATACCAAACTCAGACATGGCTTGAAATACCTTTGAACTTAAAGGAGTATCGAAGGCGGCTTTGTAGTCAGCAAAAAGATGGTAGGTGTTGATTTGTTCTTCTCGGGTCTTTTCCAGGATTTGGCGCAGTGTGAGTATCTGGTCCAGGGTGGATTTACCAGGTCCAAAGGACCGCATTGATAGGGCCCAATTATCTCATTGACTTTAGGTTTTAATCTTTCACACAGTACGCTCGAGAGTATCTTGTATGCGATGGGGAGGAGACTTATTCCTCTGTAGTTGGCACAGTCCGTCTTGTCTCCTTTCTTGTGTACGGGACATAGTATGCTGAGGTTTCAATCATCGGGTATGCGTTCTTCTAGACAGATTGCGAAGATAAGCTGATGCATACGCCTTTTCAGCGTGGCACCTCAGGTATTATATAGTTCAGCGGGTAACCCGTCGTCTCCTGCTGCCTTGTTGTTCTTTATTCGGGTCACCGCTACATGGACCACATTCTGACTAGGAGGTAAACGTTCTTTACCATCATCAGGGATTGGTTCTGTGGTATCCTCATCGCCGCCAACATCGGACACTAGCAGTTGGGTAAAATGTTCTTTCCATATCCTCAGCATGCTATTTGTGTAAGTTACCAGATTTCCTTCTTTGTCTCTGCAGGTGGATGTGCCTGCACCAAAGCCATCGGTTTGATGTTTAATTCTTTGGTAGATTTTCCGGACTTCATTCTGACTCCTGTACATCTCACTTCGCTCACACTCACGTCTTTCCATTTCCTTTTTATTTCTGCGGAATAGACGCTTCTCCTCCCTCCTTTTCTCTCGATACCTCTCCTTCATGCTATTGATTGCAGGGTTGTTCTTTGTCTGTCGCATTCTTGGCTTCAGTAGCGTCTCGACACTCTTGGTCTTACCATGGGTTTCTTGGAGGAGGCTTCCGCTACCCAAGTAAGGATTTCGCTGCATTTTCCATGGAGTGGGCAACAAGGAGTGCTTTCATCGATCAGTTGGGTCAGTCGAGTGGCATATGCCTCTGCCATTTGTTGTGTTTGCAGCTTTTTCGATCTCCAGCTTCCGTGCAGTGTCAGTTCGAACTTTCCTCGCCATGTTCAAACGGGTGCGAACCTTTGCTGCAACAAGGTAATGATCCGAATCTGTATTCGCTCTTCGGATCTATCGTACATCTAACACGCCAAATGAATGCCTTCCATTTATCACAACGTTTGCAATTTGGTTTCTCGTGTTTTGATTGGGTGACAGCCATGTGGCTTTGTGAATATTTTTATGTTGAAAACTGGTGCTACTAACTACCATGTTTTTTGCCGCGGCAAAATCTATCAGCCTCAACCCATTACTGGACGTTATCTCGTGGAGGCTAAACTTTCCGACTGTTGGACCATAAATGTCTTCCTTCCCTATTTTCGCATTAAAATCTCTCAGAACGATTTTAATATCATGGGCGGGGCAGCGGTCATATTCTCTCTCTAGGTGCTCGTAGAAAATATCCTTGGTCTGTTCGGTCCTTGTGTATCCGTCGGGGCATGGGCACAAAAAAGGCTGATGTTGAAGAATTTGGCTTTTATGCGGATTGTGGCTAGCCTCTCAACCACCGGAGTAAAGCTGGAGACAAGGTGTTTCAGTCTCTGATTATTCACAAATCTACAGCCAAATAGCAGCTAAGGTATAGTTGTTAAATTGCATATAAAAAAATTTATGACGATGTCAAAAAAAACTAAAGCAAGTTTTTTCTTTCTCCTTTAAAGTACCAAAAAATCGAGTTGGGTCCTTTTTACATTAAACCAGTGATAAGGCCTATAAAACGGTGTCTCCTTTTGAAATTTTTAAGCTCCTAGAAAATTCAATTCAAGGCCACCGTAGCGCAAAGGTTAGCATTTCTGCTTACGACGCTGAACGCCTGGGTTCGAATCCTGGCGAGACCATCAGAAAAAATTTTCAGCGGTGGTTTTCCCCTCCTAATGCTGGCAACATTTGTGAGGTACTATGCCTTGTTAAAACTTCTCTCCAAAGAGGTGTCGCACTGCGGCACGCGGTTTGGACTCGGTTATAAAATGGAGGGACCTTATCATTGAGCTTTAACTTGAATCGGACTGCACTCATAGATATGTGTAGAATGTTCATGGGCAAAATTAGCAATTTTTGCAAAAATTCAATTAGCATATTGAGTTACATTCTACTCTCGACTATAATCTCAAATCCTCAACTTTTTTTAAAATAAATATTCCGATTATTCCTGTGTTTCATTTATCTGTCGCGAACTTGGCTTAGTTGTTTTTAAGAAAAGTGTATTACTTTGAAGTCCATTCCTCAACTTGCATTTCATAAAATAAATCTCCTGCCGTGATTTATTTACAAAATTCGCTTTTCATGGTAAACATTGCTGCCTCACCAATTCATTACGAAAACTAAAGCAAACTTCAGGCTCATTGGCCTGCATAGAACAACAATTTCTAATCTCACTTCAGTAACCATAACAAGGCAATGAGAAACTTAGAACAACAGCTAGTCCCGCCGCCCTACTTCGCTGCGCCTTGCAGCCCACCAAATGACAGACGGACGTGGATTGGCAAACAAGTTTTTTATACTTACCACAGTCTGAGGATTATAGCCAACAGTCTCGGTATTACCAAAGGGATTCGTGAATGGCAAATTCACATTCAACAGTTTGTTCTGGTAGAGGTTAATGGCATAGCGTATCTGCGTATTCTTGGCCGAACAAGAGTCAATGGCATACAAGTGGCCGCAAACGATGAACATTTCACCAAACTTGCGATGATCCAGTGTAATGTTGAAATTGTATTTAATTTCCAGAGTTGTAGCATCCAACTGCAATAAAATTTAAGTAAAGAAAGTCAATTCGTGAGTAAGTAAATGGAGTTAAATGTTGTAATTAGGCGTTGCCCAAAAAGTAATTGCGGATATTTTAAAAGAAAGTAAATGCATTTATTATAAAACTTAGAATGAACTTTAATCAAATATACTTTTTTTACACTTTTTTTCTAGAGCAAGCTAAAAGTAACAGCTGATATCTGACAGAAGAAAGAATGCAATTACAGAGTCACAAGCTGTGAAAAAATTTGTCAACGCCGACTATATGAAAAATCCGCAATTACTTTTTGGGCAACCCAATATTTTTATTAAAATGACTAGAGTTGGAAATATCAAAACGTTTTTGTAAAAGGCTAAAAGAGAAGGCATAACTCTAGGATAGGTAATTGCAAGAGGTTGATATTAGAAAAGTTTAACTTATATGCATTCTATAAATCTATGAAGAAATGTGATTATATTGAAGCTGCGTACATAATGGTGGAAAGACAGAAGACAATCGGTATAGAAGATGTACGACTTTCCACGAAATAACTGTCGATTGGATAAACAACGAAACGCATACTTACATAGATGGATCGATTCTGTCAAACAAGTAAAAAGGCGTCAAGTTCGGCAGGGCCGAACTTTGGATACCCACCCCCTCGGGTATATATGTTAACCACCTGTCATCAAAATCCGATGAAAATTTCATACCTTATGTCCCATAGCAGTTATATCGAAATATGTTCCGATTTGGACCAAATACTAAAAAGTACAGGTCATTTAATTGTACATAACAAAATAGTGATATTTTTAGTAGCTATATCTAAAAATAAACCGATCTGAACCATAAAAAACATGGATATTGAAAAGCCTAACATAAGTCATTGTGTCAAATTTCAGTTAAATCGGGGCCAAGTTTTAAATTCGAGATATAGATCTATATGACATTTATATGCAAATTTCGACCGATCTAGACCAAATTGCAGATATATGTGGAGGGGCTTAACTTAACTCTCTGTTCCGAATTTCGGCGAAATTCGACAATAAATGCGCCTTTTAAGGCCCCAAAACCTTAAATCGCGAAATCGTTCTATGTGGCAGCTATATTCAAATCTGGACCGATCTGTGCCATATTGCAGAAGTATGTCGAAGAGCACAACATAACTCACTGTCCCCAATTTCGGCGACATCGGACAATAAATGCGACTTTTATGGCCCCAAAACTCTAAATAGAGAGATCGGTCTATATGGCAGCTTTATTCAAATCTGGACCGATCTGTGTCAAATTAAAGAAGGATGTCTAAGGGCCTAACACAACTCACTGTCCCAAATTTCTGCGACATTGGACAATAAATGCGCAATTTATGGGCCAAAAACCTCAAATAGAGAGATCGGTCTATATGGCAGCTATATCCAAATCTGGACCGATCTAAGCCAAATTGAAGATATATGTCGAGGGTCTTAACTTAACTCACTGTCCCAAATTTTGGCGACATCGGACAATAAATGCGCTTTTTATGGCCCCAAAACTTTAAATCGAGAGATCGGTCTATATAGCAGCTATACCCAAATCTGGACCGTTCTAGGCCAAATTGAAGAAAGATGTCGAAGGGCCCAACATAACTCACTGTTCCAAATTTCGGCGACATCGGACAATAAAGGCGCCTTTTATGGCCCCAAAACTCTAAATCGAGAGATTGGTCTATATGGCAGCTATGTTCAAATCTGGACCGATCTGTGTCAAATTAAAGAAGGATGTCTAAGGGCCTAACACAACTCACTGTGCCAAATTTCTGCGACATTGGACAATAAATGCGCCAATTATGGTCCCAAAACCTTAAATCGAGAGATCGGTCTATATGGCAGCTATATCCAAATCTGGACCGATCTGGACCAAATTGAAGAAGGATGTCGAAGGGCCTTACATAACTCACTGTCCCAAATTTCAGCAAAATCAGATAATAAATGGGGCTTTTATGGGCCTAAGATCCTAAATCGGCGGATCGGTCTATATGGGGGGCTATATCAAGATATAGCCCGATATAGCCCATCTTCGAACTTAACCTGCTTATGGACAAAAAAAGAATCTGTGCAAAGTTTCAGCTTAATATCTCTATTTTTAAAGACTGTAGCGTGATTTCGACAGACAGACGGACAGACGGACGGACATGGCTAGATCGTCTTAGATTTTTATGCTGATCAAGAATATATGTACTTTATAGTATCGGAAAAGGATATTTCGATGTGTTGCAAAAGGAATGACAAAATGAATATAACCCCATCTATCGATGGTGTGTATAAATTAAATTGTTGCTTTGTTTGTTTTTGGTTGTTGTTTGTTTGTTGGTTTGTTGATTTGTTTGCCTGTTCCGTATAGACTCAAAAACGGCTAAACCAATTTTCATGAAATTTTTTCACATGTGAAAATAGGGTACTATATTTTTCGACATCCGAAGGGGGGCAGACCCTCCCCCCTACCCCAATTTCCAAAAACGCCAGATCTCGGAGATGGATGCACCGATTTAAGCGAAATTTTGTATGCTATCTTAGGGAACCTCAAAAACCCGAAATTGGTATACAATTTTTGGGTCAAATAAACTGGGGGGACGCCCCATCTCAAAACCCACCCGCACGGATTTGTTTAACGATTAGAACAATATGGGTATCAAATGAAAGGTATTTAAGAGAAGAGTACGAACTTAGTATACAAATTTCGTCCAAATTGTTCAGAGAGGTCCCCCATACCCAAAAATCCCCTTTACGGGACTCTTTCACCGCTTTGGGCAATATGGGTATCAAATAAGAGGTGTTTAAAAGTAGAGTACAAATCTGATATAAAAATTTATTCCTTGATGTCTGAGTAGCAAGACCCCACCCTCCAAATCCCCCACCGCACGGACATGTTCACCGCTTGGGACAACCGATTTCCTTGAAATTTTTACAGATTGTTTTAGTTGGTCTGGAAGGAAACATAGGCTATATAATTTTTGATGTCGGACGGGGCGCGGACCTTCCCCCTTATCCAAAAAGTACCACCCAAAAATAAAAGTGTACCGATCAGGACAATATGGGACTTAAGGTATTCAGTGGAGTGGGATTTTCATATTAAAAATTGGGTCCAAGTAACTGGGGGGGCCCAAATCCAAAACACCCTAAAATAGGTTTATTGGTCGAACATGACAATATGGGACCCAAATGAAAGGTATTCGGGAGTAGATTACGAATGTAGTCAGGAAAATGAATAGGCTTTATAATTTGTTGATATCGGAACGGGGCGAAACGCTCCCCGTTACTTCGAAACCACCACCCAAAATCAAAAGTGAACCGTTAAAGACAATATGGGTATCAAATGAAAGGTACTGAAGAATAAAACGAGAATATCGCATTAAAAATTTGGTCCAAGTACCCAGGATATACCCTATCCCCAAAACTTATAAAAGCATATACATTGAACGTCCATAAGAATATGGGGCTCAAATGAAAGGTATTCGGGAGTATATTACGAATCTGGCACACAAAACCAAATCAAAGTGTAGGGGGTCATCCCACAAACAAAAAAACGCCGCAAATGGGCACATGACACATCATGACTCTATGAGACATGGTTTGCTTGTTTGTTATTTTTCACGGATTGTGTAGATTGTGTAGTGTGGAAGGAAACATAGGTTTCATCATTTTTAGATATCGGATGGGGACGGACCCTCCCCCATACCACAAAAACACCGCCCAAAATCAAAAGTCGGCCGATAGGCACAATATGGGTATCAAATGATATTAGAGACTAAAAAACGAATATCGTATTAAAATTTTGGGTCCAAGTACCCAGCGGGCCTCCCCAACCCCAAAACTCATCTAAACAGTTATATTCGAAGTTCATGTCAACATCGTACTAAAATAAAAAGTAATTGACAGTAGATTACAAATATGGCATATAAAATTAGGTCCAACAAAGAGGAGGTCGCCCCACCCCCAAATGGGCACATTAGCCGACATGGCTATATGGGACTCAAATGAAAGGTATTTAGGAGTAGACTACGAATATGAGATTAAAATATTTGTTCAGGTCTAGTTGGAGCTTTTTCTCCTTAAATTACGTCGAATAGGTTTATTGACCCATCATAACAATATGGGACTAAAATGAAAGGTAGTTGAGAGAAGAAACCTAATCCGATATCCAATTTTGAAGTCAAGTGTTTGGGGATACGCCCTAAAGCACCCCTTAAACTGAACTTCTTTTCCGACTATGGCAATATGGAGCTCAAATCAATGGCATATGGGAGTAAAGAACGAATTTTATATTTATTTTTAGTGCAATGTGCCGGTCTGCCCATCCCCAAAACACCCTCGAAACGGTTCACATGGCAATATGGGACTCACATTAAAGAAATTTTTGAGTGAAGCACAAATTTAATATCGATATTTGAGTTGAAGTATCTGAGGTGCCAAGGCTTCCCCAAAAAGCCCTTCTCATTATCCAAATTTTGGAAAAAAAAAAAACAAATCTCGGAAATTGGTAATACGACCCATTCGAAATTTCGGGGGCCACCCAAAACCAATCACGACAATATAGGGCTCATACGAAAGATGCTTGGGTTGTAACTTTTTATACCAGCCACCTTAGAAATATTGGTTTGGGACACTATAGGGTAAATATATTCTTGATCTTCATGGCATTTTTAGTCGATCTAGCTGTGGTCGTCCCTCAGTCCGGCCGTTCGCGTTTGGCTTAGTGTTCTACGTTAAAATTTTCGTGATGATTGTATAGCAAATGTGATCTCTAACTTAATTACACAAAAACAAGGGCAGAGGTATAAACGGTACGTAAAGGAAACAAGGACAGGGCTAAGCCGAAGCAGGAAGGATTTCGTAGTTGAGCCATACACTGCCGCAGTATTGAAGCAGGGTATGATTCCCGTCTTAACTGGGACGATATACTTATCAAATTTGGCTGACATTTTGTATAGATTTTTATGCAAAGTGTGATCAGAATCGTTCGATTTTATGGTAGAGTGTAATTTTTATCCTCTTCTGAAGAAATTGTATTACATGTTTACTATTATTTAACCTCTAATTGTGGGCTTTTGATTTCGTCCATTGAAATAAATCAAAGAGGAAACGTTCAAAAGGCAATCCATAGACATCTAATGAAGCAAGAAGTCACATCTCTTATTTCAGGTAGTAACCCTACACATATACCATTAATTTCACATTGGCCTTACAGCTGCCTACTCCCCCCCCCCCCCCCCCCCCCCCCCAACTCATCCTAATACTTACATTGTTGTGGTAAGAGAGGATAATTCCACAGGCAACATACTCTACTTTAAATAATGCTGACTTCAAATTTAATCCATGTAGTATTGAAGATAGTACATGTGTATGGGTATTGGCATCTATGGATGCAATTTCATTATATGTACATGAATATGTTTGCTGATTTTAATGGATTTGATTGTGTGTATGAGTGAGCTTGTGCTAGCATGTGTGTGTGTGTGTATATACAATGTTGCATAAGTGCACAATATGTCATTTCATGGTAATGCAATTTGCTTAATTTTACACAACATAATGTATCCCAAGTACATTAGGGTGGCCCCTATAGTTTTGAGCAGCCGCATTAGTGAAACTCTTAGAACTGAAAACACAACTAAACGTTAAACACTATTAGCTGTTACTAATCACTTCCACAACAACGTTTTGTATTGCTCTGACCCACCCCAGTGTATTTCCACATCATTGTGAATTGCATGCATTCAGGAGTTGGAGAACATGAAGCATAATGTGAGCCAATAGCTTTGTGTTGTGTATGTGTGTAGGTGTAGGGCGGAAAATAATCGTAGCAGTAACATCAAAGACGACACTGGGACTAACATCAATGACAACATGGAATTCAAATGTCATTCAGCCCCTCCTTAGTCTTGACGTGGCTTTTGTCTATGGCTACACCATGACTTTGTAGTGCTAAACCGATTGTGAATTCAAAAGCTGCACATATTTCGGTAAAGTCAGCATTATAAACAATTTCGAATAGGAAATCCAAATCTGATTAGTATGAATGTAATGGTGAGTGAGTGACCTGAATACATGCATGAGCTAGCCATTGAAATGTACACTACGAAAAGGAAGAAGGAGGCATAGAACTCATTCAAATGCGCGCCTGAGTTTATAAAGGCAACATTTTATTTCATTGATTTGTGTCCTTGAATAGATTGCAAATAATAAATGACGATGCATGCGAAAAGGACTAATGCAGGATAATAGAAAACAAACTCGATAAAAGTAAAGGTAATGGTTTTTCTCTACAAGCTGGGTGGGATGGAACAACAATTTTATACCCATCATTGAATTCCATTTACTAACTTTATTTTATTTAATTTTCGTTAATTTTTTTTTTATACCCACCACTTTGAAATATTGATCTAGGACATCATAAAGTATAAATATTCTTGATCGTCTCGAAATTCTGAGTCCAACTAGTCATGTCAGTCCGTCCGTCTGTCGAAATCTCGATAGAATGGCCCATTGCAAATGGGCCATATCGGATCAGATTTGGATAGAGCTCCCATATAAACCAATATCCCAATTTGACTTATTGAGCCCCTGGAAACCGAAATATTGTTCGATTTAACTGACATTCTGAGTCGAACTAGCCATGTCCGTCCGTCTGTCGAAATCTCGATAGAATCGCCCCTTGAAAATGGGCCATATCGGTTCAAATTTGGATAGAGCTGCGATCCGATCTCCAAATTTGACTTCTTGAGCCCCTGGAAGCCGCAATATTGTTCGATTTAAATGAAATTTTGCTCATAGAGTTCTGTTATGACTTCCAATAATTGTGCCAAATACAGTCCAAATCGGTCAAGAATCTGATAAAGCTCCCATATAAACTGATCTCCCGATTTGACTTCTCGACCCCATGGAAGCCTCAATTTTCAAATCGATTTGCCTGAAATTTTGCACATGGGGCTCTGTTGTGACTTCCAACAACTGTGCCTAGTATGGTTCAAATCGGCCTACAACCTGATATAGCTACCCGATTTGATTTCTTGAACCCTTACAAGCCGCGATTTTTATCCGATTTGGCTGAAATTTTGCATATAGAGTTCAGTTACGACTTTCAACAACTGTGCCTAGTACGGTCCAAATCAACCTATAACCTGATATAGCTCCTATAAAAACCGATCCCGGATTTGTCTTCTTGAGCCCTTGCACGCCGCAATTTTTGTCCAGATTTTGCTAAAATTTTGCAGGTAATGTTCTGTTAAGATCCATAACTACAGTGCCAAGTACGGTCAGAATCGGTCTATAACAAGATATAGCCCCCTTTAATAAATCGATCTCTCGATTTGACTTCTTGAGCCCTCACAAGCCGCGATTTTTATCCGATTTGGCTGAAATTTTGCATATAGAGTTCAGTTACGACTCTCAACAACTGAGCCAAGATCGGTTCAAATAGGTCTATAACCTGATATAGCTACCATATAAACCGATCTCCCGATAGGATTTCTTGAGTCCTCACAAGCCACAATTTGAGTCCGATTTTGCTAAAATTTTGCACGTTATGTTCTGTTAAGATCCATAACAACAATGCCAAGTATGGTCCGAATCGGTCTATAACAAGATATAGTCCCCTTTAATAAACCGATCTCCCGATTGGACTTCTTGAGCCCTCACAAGCCGCGATTTTTATCCGATTTGGCTGGAATTTTGCATATAGAGTTCAGTTACGACTCTCAACAACTGAGCCAAGATCGGTTCAAATAGGTCTATAACCTGATATAGCTACCATATAAACCGATCCCCCGATATGACTTCTTGAGCCCTCACAAGCCGCGATTTTCATCCGATTTGGCTGAAATTTTGCAAATACTGTTCTGTTATGATATGCAATAACTGTGCCAAGTACGGTCGATATCGGTCTATAACCTGATATAGCTCCCATATCAATCGATCTCCCGATTTGACTTCTTGAGCACTTACATGCCGCAATATGTTTCGATTTGGCTAAAACTTTACATGCGGTGTTACGGTATGATTTCCTAGAATTGTGCTTGGTCCAAATCGGTTCATAACCTTATATACCTCCCATATAAACCGATCTCCCGATTTGACTTTTTGAGCCCTCACAAGCCGCAATTTTTGTCCGATTTTTCTAAAGTTTTGCACGTAATGTTCTGTTAAGAACCTACAAAACTATGCCGAGTACAGTCAGAAGTTAGCACGCTTTAACTTTTTTTTTATTTTTTATTTTGATATTATCATTTTATTTTTGTTTATTTTATAATATTTCATTCCATTCCATTTCATTCCATTCCATTTTATTTCATTCCATTTCATTGCATTCCATTTCATTATATTTCATTTCATTCCATTTCATTTCAATTCATTCGATTTCATTCTATTTCATTCCATTTCATTCCATTCCATTTCATTCCATTTCCTTCCATTTTATTCCATTTTATTTCATTCCATTTTATTCCATTTCATTTCTTTTCGTTCCATTTCATTTCATTTCATTTTATTTCATTTCATTTCATTTCTTTTCTTTTCATTTCATTTCATTTCATTCCATTTCGTTCCATTTCATTTCATTTCATTCAATTTCATTCAATTTCATCCTATTTCATTCCATTTCATTCCATCCCATTTCATTCCATCCCATTTCATTCCATTTCATTCTATTTCATTTCATTCCATTTTATTCCATTTCATTCCATTTCATTCTATTTCATTCTGTTTCATTTCAATTCATTTCAATTCATTCCATTCCATTTCATTTTATTTTATTTTATTTTATTTTATTTTATTTTATTTTATTTTATTTTATTTTATTTTATTTTATTTTATTTTATTTTATTTTATTTTATTTTATTTTATTTTATTTTATTTTATTTTATTTTATTTTATTTTATTTTATTTTATTTTATTTTATTTTATTTTATTTTATTTTATTTTATTTTATTTTATTTTATTTTATTTTATTTTATTTTATTTTATTTTATTTTATTTTATTTCATTTTATTTTATTTTATTTTATTTTATTTTTTTATTTTTTATTTTTTATTATTTTATATTATTTTACTATATTTAACATTCATTTATTTTCACTTTCTGTTGCTTTTCTTACAAAACTCCAATACAAATGCATTTCGTTATAATTTTTTTGCTACTTAACAATCCTTACAGTAAACAGTTGGACCGATTTCAAAAAACAACATAAGAGGGTCTCATATGCTTAAATATGTGTGTATGAGTTCACATACATGCATGAGTTTATTTACTCACTACACTTTAAGTGGGCATTACAATGTAGCAATTCATGTAAGCTGTAATTTGTGTGCATGTTTTGTGCGTGTGTGTGTGGGAATTAAAGCCTCTCAGCATTTCTGTGTTAAGAGAATGAATGTGCATGCGCTTACCTTGGCCACAAGGGTATTGCTGGAATCCTTGCCACTGTAAATAACCCATAAACCAACCTCATCCACATTAAAATCCATGTAGTTGTAGCCCGTCGAGTACAATTTATTGCCAGGTTCGTATCCTGCGCCAGGCAATGCTTGTGCTGCAATTAAATGGTAAGAAACAAAGGCTTATCAAAAGCTTCAGCCTTAATAAATCTCAAAATGCCATGAGGCACGGCATCAACTCCCCCCTACACCCACCAAAACTTGAAGTACTTACATCTATAATCAGTTTTTGTGCCCAGAGTAAATTTGGCCACCTCGCTCGAATTCAGCTTGTGATAATAGAATGTGCCATTGAACACGACATTTGCACTTCCCTGAAATTTGCAAAATTCATTTTATTAGTCAAGGCATTTAAACACTCCCCATAGTCTAATGCATTTTTGTTTGGTTGGTCGGGTGATTTGAGAACTTACCATGAACCCATAGGGTACGTCATGTGATCTGGATGCCACAGATTGCAAACGATACGTCCTCTTCGTTGTGTACTCAAAGAGTTTGAAATTGTCCTTTTCGTTGGTCACAAATGTTTTCTCGCGTTCGATTTCACCGGCTGCTGGATCCTTGAGCCATGATCCATGAGATTCGTTTACACTTTTGTGGAATACTGGCTTGCCCACGGCATACAGCAGACAACCTAATTAGCAAAGAACAAAGGAGGACATAAGGATATGAGGCATTTAGGATGAAAACGGAAATTTGCCACATCATCATCAATCTTTTTGTTGAATACTGTTCAGATCGGACCATATTTGGATATAGACCATATAGACCGACCTCCCGATATACGGTATTGAGCCCATAAAAGAAGCATTTTTTCATTCGATAAAGAACAAGAAATCATCAAAAATTGTTTGGAAAAATTTTTTATACCCAAGATATCTGCAAAATTGTTAATACCCAAACCAGTAAGGAAGGGCAAACGTCGGGCGGTGCCGACTGTATAATACCCTACACCTACCCCATAAGTAGCGTCTTAGCGAGCACTACATTGTACTTATGAACCAATTTTGGTCCACCTCGGCGAGCAAATATGTTCAAACCGTAATAACTACGGTTGACAAATGACAACATTATTGGAAATTGCCCAAAATCTGACAAACATATATATAGGAGATTTTTCTAAATCTGAACCGATTTCGAGCAAACTTTTCAGATAATGTGGAAGTTGTCGAGCAAGGCGTTGTACAAAGTTTTGGGAAAATTGGTTAATAAATGCGATTGCAATGGTTGTAGGAGTGAAAATCGGGCTATAAATATATATGAGAACTATATCTAAATCTGAACCGATTTCTATGGAATTCACCAGTAATATCGAGAGTCATAAAAAAATACTTCCTGCCAAATTTCGAGAGAATCGGTTAACAAATGACCATTTTATTGCATTATTTCTGCAAATCGGACGAACATATACATGGGAGCTATATCTAAATCTGAACCGATTTCAAGCAAACTTCTCAGATATTGTAGCAGTCATTGGGTAAGGTGCTGTACAAAGTTTTGGGAAGATTGGTCAATAACTGAGCTTGCAATGGCTCTAGGAGTGAAAATCGGGCGATAAATATATATGAGAGCTATATCTAAATCTGCACCGATTTCTATGAAATTCAACAGTAATGTCGAGAGTCATAAGAAAATCCGTCCCGCCAAATTACGAGAGAATCGGTTAACAAATTACCATTTTATTGCATTATTTCTGCAAATCGGACGAACATATATATGGGAGCTATATCCAAAACTGAACCGATTTTTTTCCAATTTCAATAGGCTTCGTCTCTAAGCCGAAAAACATTCCTATACCAAATTTGAAGACTATCGGATAAAATTTGCGAACTGTAGTTTGTACACAAATTATCATGGACAGACAGACGGATAGACAGACAGACATAGCTAAATCGAATCAGAAAGTGATTCTGAATCGATCGGTATACTTATCAATGGGTCTATTTCTCTTCCTTTTGGGTGTTACAAACTAATTCACTAAGTTATAATACCCTGTACCACAGTAGTGGTGTAGCGTTTAAAAACCAAACTGAAAACAATTTGGACTCAATGACTTCATAGTTAAATATTTTTCCTGAACATCAAATTTCCAGGATGTCTTAACGTTACTTCACATGGATAGCCTCATATGAAGATTGATACCCATAGTCATTTTCTACACACGCACCCTCTCACATAAACTCATTGTCACAGAGACAAAGACTGCAGTTTATTAGAATCTGTAAACCTAATTAGAGCAACGCTAAGCCCAAACATGTATGTGGTGGGTTCTCTGTTTGTGTACTTCGTTGGCTAAGCTAGCATACGAATATGAATTCATGAGTTTTGGCTGAGGGTGTATGGCTGAGTGTGTATAGAATATGGGTAACTGTGTGTGTGTGTGCTGTGTTCATCTATATCAGCAATTGCCAGGCAGGCCTTTTGTCGATAGGCTTAGAATTCAATTAAAAGTTTTCTGTGTTTTATGACATCATAAACCAGCAATTTACACACACACACACACACACCCACAAACCAACACACTTACACACTGCCTTGTATTTATACAATTATACACAGTTCCTTATTAAACTTTTCATTTTTGATGTTAGGGATATTTGGTTGTTGTTGTTGTTGTTGTTTGGCATTGTCTGTCAGCCTTTAGAATTTGTAAGAGTAGTTGTGATTTTTTGTTATTGTTGTTGTTGTGGCAATACTCACTCTTCTTGCGTTTGGGTAAGCCAGGATAACTATAGTTTCCAACTGGTTGAATTTCGAAATTGGAATTAATCGAATCCTTACATTGATATAAACTGCAAAGAAAACAAAAAACAAAAGGAGCATGAAAAAATGAAACACACACACACATATACACCCACAAAAATTGATTATTCTTGCACAATTCATGGCATGGCATTGAAGGCATGGCCGGATGTTAAGAAAATCTGTTTTTTTGTTTTGGCAACGATAAAAGGATATGACGAAGCAGCCATCTACCATTCAAACAGTCATTGTTGCCCTGTCATTGATTGCCAAAGTTTTTGTTTGTATGCGGGTTTGGAGGGAGGAGGGGGGGGGGGGACGAAGCACAAAAAGGGAAACCATTACACATAACATTTCTGGCCGCAATAATAATCAAATTACATGGCAAACGAAAAAGTGTCAGAAGTATTAATTGAATTAATGTGTTTCATCCCACGCAGCTTTGTGGGACTATGGGAAAAGGTCCTTTACCTCAACCACCCCCCGCCCCCACTAGTTCAGTTGTGAGTTGTGTGGCATATCAAATTTTAGAATGATGAAGCATTTAATTAAAGATGACAAGGCTTATATTACAAATGGCATTTTCTTAATCTTTATTCAAATTTAAGCCACTTTACGCAGCAGCCTTCAAAGTTAAGTTAAACGCCGCGCAACTCAAAAAGGCCATTGCCAGCAGAGCCAAGAATTATGGCCACTTTAAATTGCTGGTAATTAGGATATTCTACGAGTAGGCAAGTTTTTGCTCAAGCACGAATGTTTGCTGAAACATTTCTTGGAACTAAATTCATTAAAAGTTTAGGGATTCTTTTTGGCGGTTCCTCTATCTCAATTAAAACAAATATTAATTATATTTTCGTTGTACTAGATTAATGAAAATGGCAGTCGTATTAAAATGATTAAAGTATGTGAGTGGAGAGAGTTTGACGAGCGTATAAGGTATAATTAATTAAAGTGAAACCCATTTAAAGGGCCGCGTATGAGCACTATTTAATTGAATGAAACCTTAATAAGTTACGATTGTAAAGGGGACATAGACAAAAGGAGGTTAAATTTTATGTGGGCTATAAAAATTTGGTACCTCAATAGGAATAAAGGAATTTAAGTGTATTATGAATGCCACCATGATAACCAGCTCTAAAAAATTGCTGATATTCTCGCCAGAGTTTGAACCCAGGCGTTTAGAGGATATTCTTATATCTGCGCACAATGGCCTCCAAGCAATCTTGAAATGCGCCCTGCCGAATGGACCACATTTGCCCTGCCGAACGGACCACATTCGCCCTGCCGAATAGACCACAGTCGCCCTGCCGAATAGACCACATTCGTCCTGCCGAATAGACGGTCCCACGCTATAAAAGAGATTTTTTTTTGGCAAATAGGGAAACGTAGCCCTCCATTTCTTTTCAATTTGATGGTTGGATGAAAGAAAAAAATACAACATTTTTTTATCATTTATGTAAGCCAATTACTGGCCGCTCATGTCTATAAGATTAATCATGCGGTTTTGTCCCCAAAGTCGTGTCGAGCTTAATGACCATCAGAATTATGTTAAGCAGAAAGATTTGATTCAACTATTGAGTATCCCGGAGAATATGGGCGTCGCATATATTATCAGTTGTATGACGACTATAGCATAGTTAGGTTAGGTTAGGTGGCAGTCCTTTACAGAATCACTTAGACAATTTTATGTCCATTATGATGCGGAATTCGAACCCACGACCCCTGTACTGGTAATCCAAGCTCCGCTAGTTTTGATAGTTACACGGACAGACAGACGGACAGACAGACAGACGGACAGACAGACGGACAGACGAACAGACAGACAGACAGACGGACAGACAGACAGACGGACAGACAGACGGACAGACAGACGGACAGACAGACGGACAGACAGACGGACAGACAGACGGACAGACAGACGGACAGATAGACGGACAGACAGACGGACAGACAGACGGACAGACAGACGGACAGACAGACAGACGGACAGACAGGCGGACAGACAGACGGACAGACAGACGGATAGACAGACGGACAGACAGACGGACAGACAGACGGTCAGACGGACAGACAGAATGACGGTCAGACGGACTGAGAGACAGACAGACGGACAGACAAACGGTCAGACAGACAGACGAACGGACGGACAGACAAACGGTCAGACAGACAGACGAACGGACGGACAGACAGACGGACAGACAGACGGACAGACAGACGGACAGACAGACGGACAGACAGACGGACAGACAGACGGACAGACAGACGGACAGACAGACAGACGGACAGACAGACGGACAGACAGACGGACAGACAGACGGACAGACAGACGGACAGACAGACGGACAGACAGAAGGACAGACAGACGGAGAGACAGACAAACGGACGGACAGACAGACGGACATAGCTAAATCGAATCAGAAAGTGATTCTGAGTCGATGAATATACTTATCACTGGGTCTTTCTCGGTGTTACAAACAAATGCACCAATTTATAATACCCTGTACCACAGTATTGGTGTAGGGTATAAAAAGAAAATTGAGGATTGCGGCTGCAGTCATGAAGGATATGAGTAAAGCGATGGTAGTGAAAAAGAAATTCTAGCCACCTTTCGAAACGTGACACATACCAGTGGCTGCTATGTCTATGTCCAAGGTTTTGTTGGGCAGGCCATTTCTTTTCAGTTACTTCTCAATAATCAAGTCCTTCTGCTTAACATTATTCTCATGGTCCTTAAGCTCGACTTCGCTTTGAAGAAAAAAAAAAGAAAACTTTTGTAAAAACAAGTAAAAAGGCGTTAACTTTGGATACCCACCACCTTGGGTAGATACGTAAACCACCTTTCGTCATAATCCGGTGAAAAATACATAATATATATACCCCCATATGGTTCGATTTGGACCGAATTCGGTACGGACAATGAGTTGTCTAATAAGTACAAGTCATTGTTCAATTTTGTAGAACAAAATATTGGTCTTTTTCGCAGCTATATCCAAACAAAAACCGATCTGAACCATACACGACACGGATAATACATGCGTTTTTTATGGGCGCACGACCTTAAATCGAGAGATCGGTCTATATGGCAGATATATCCAAATTTGATCGATCTGGGCCAAATTGTAGAAGGATGACGAAGGGCCTAACACAGCTCACTGTTCCAAACTTTGGCAAAATCGGACAACAAATGTGGCTTTTATGGGCCAAATACCCTAAATCGGCGGATCGGTCTATATGGCAGCTATATTCCAATTTGGACCGATCTGGACCAAATTAAAGAAGGATGTCGATGGGCCTAACAGAACTCACTGTTCCAAATTTCAACGACATCGGACAATAATGTGCCTTTGATGGGTCCAAAACCTTAAATCGAGAGATCGGTCTATATGGCAGCTATATCCAAATCTGGACCGATCTGAGCCGATTTAAAGAAGGATGAAGAAGGGCCTAACACAGCCCACCGTTCCAAATTTCAACGAAATCGGACAATAAATGCGCCTTTTATGGGTCCAAAACCTTAAATCGGGAGATCGGTCTATATGGCAGTTATATCCAAATCTGAACCGATCTGAGCCAAATTGTAGAAGGATATCGAAGGTCATAACACAACTCACCGTTCCAAATTTCGGCGACATCGGACAATAAATGCGCCTTTTATGAGTCCAAAATCTTAAATCGAGAGATCGGTCTATATGGCAGCTATATCCAAACCTGGGCCGATATGAGCCAAATTAAAAAAGGATGTTGAAGGGCCTAACACAACTCACCGTTCCAAATTTCAACGAAATCGGACAATAAATGCGCCTTTTATGGGTCCAAAACCTTAAATCGAGAGATAATTCTATATGACAGCTATATCCAAATCTGGACGGATTTGGGCCAGGTTGCAGTAAAATGTCGAAGAGCCTAACACAACTCACTGTCCCAACTTTCGGCGAACTCGGACAATAAATGCGCCTTTTATGGGCCCAAAGCCTTAAATCGATAGATCGGTCTATATGGCAGCTATATCCAAATCTGGTCCGATCTGAGCCATATTGCAGAAGTATGTCAAGGGCCTTAGCTTAACTCACTTTCCGAAATTTCGGAGACATCGGACAATAAATCTGGCTTTTATGGGCCTAAGACCCTAAATCGGCGGATCGGTCTATATGGCAGCTATATCCAAATCTGGACCGATCTGTGCCAAATCGAAGAAGGATGTCGAATGTCCTAACTCAATTCACTGTCCCAAATTTCGGCGACATCGGACAATAAATGCGCCTTTTATGGGTCCAAAATTAAAGAAGGATGTCGAAGGGCCTAACAAAACTCACCGTTCCAAATTTCAACGAAATCGGACAATAAATGCGCCTTTTAGGGTCCAAAACCTTAAATCGAGAGATCGGTCTATATGGCAGTTATATCCAAATCTGAACCGATCTGAGCCAAATTGTAGAAGGATATCGGTGAGTTGTGTTTTTACTTGTCTTAAAATACATGTTCTGTAAAAAATGTTGATTTTTTTTACAGAATTAAGAACTTCCTACTAGAAATACATTTATTATGGAATATTTCCATTTGATGTTGGTTTGTGGACCAAAAAATATTCTTATTAACGTCTCAGTATGTCAGTCAGCCAGTCAGACTGATGAAAAATGATTTTAAGATTTGTTAAAGCATTGCATTAGGTAAAGCATTGCATTTGCTTTTTAAAATACGCAACCCAGTATGTGTCCATTGTTGCGTATGAGTGTTACTGAACAACACGTATACGCAATGTGGTACCGCATTTGTAGTATGGCCACAAACAAATATTGAATAGCCATCAAACATGTTTATGGCAGAGCTTTATAAGAAAGAAATGATTCGTTTAAAACAGTGATGGGCACACTACGACAAATGAAAAGACAAAACTGTGTTAGTGTGAGTATTATCAAACATTAACTAAATGAATTAGCTTTGAAATGGAGATGGCAGAACGAACCACGCTAGTTGTTTACACTGAACGTGTGCTTCTGCTCGTTTTTCCTATGCCCGCTGTCACAAGAAATTATGTACGCAAGTGTATGCTGCCCATCTATGGTTTAAAATATTGACGGTTGAGTTATGCCACAAGTCTTACAGAACAAGTTAAAAAAATTTTCTTTATTGGTTGTCTTCCAAAATGTGTTATTCAAGCCACTGCTGGTTACCCTTCTCCTCTTTAATTTTTTAAAAATTGTTATTAATACATATGCAAATGGAATTGAGGAACCCCACCCACCCAAGCCATCAATATCAATTTAAAATCCACTTTAATTTTTTTTGTCCATTACTTTATAATTAAATTCCAATCTTACCTTTGTTCGGGGCACTGGTCACAAACTGGACATTCCTGCTCTGGTGGTCTCTGGCCATATGTCTTCATCTCCTTGCCCACATAAGGCGTTTCACTATTCGGATCTTGAGCTAAAAATTTCAGAAGAAAAAGAGAATTCGTGATTTGTCATCTTGTCAATGCTTAAACATTCGTTAGAGGTTCGTTTTATTAACTCTTTTTTTTTTTTTTTTTGCTGGAAATTTGCTTGTCATCAATCGAGTTGACATATTGTCCATAGTCATTCATTTGAGACATGACATCCATTCGTTCGACTACTCATCTCATTCATTTAAGACATTTAGAGCAATCACTTTCAAATCAATCATCATTAGAAAAAAGCACGTTCACTTGATAACAAGGATATAGACATACGCATATATGGGGCCCTCCATGACATGGTGGACAAAAAACATAGATGTAAGAAACTATGCATTAGTAATATGACATACAATAACCACGGTCAGCTTTGTATAAATTGGTTTATTATTTGATTTGGCCGCCGTATACAGTAATACCTTGATTTACGTCATGGTTGGTTTCAAAAACACGGAAAGTATATCGAAATTCCAATAACTTGTACGTTAAGTGCAGCTCACGAAAAAAAGACAATAGTACTGTTTGTTTGTTTGTTTGTTTGCGCCAAAAACGATTTTCTTGAAATTTACACAGATGGTGCATAATGATCCCTTGGTGAAAACAGGGCACTAAATTTTTTGATCTCCAAAGGGGGGCGGACCCTTCCCCTTACCCAAATTTTCAGAAACGGCAGATCTTGAAGATGGGTGATGCGATTTAAGCGAAAATTTGTGTGCTCTCATATAGTACCTTAAAAATACAAATTTGGTATCCAAATTTCGGATGGGTACCTAGGGTGGGCGCCCACCTAAAACCTACCAAACATATATTTACACCAATCACGTATATATAATCATAATATGGGACTCAAATGAAAGGTATTTAGGATAAGAAAACGTATCTGATATCCAACTGTGGTGCCCCAAGTGTTAGGGGCACCACCCCAACCCATAAAACACCCCTAAATCGGACATATTTACCGACCATAACAATATGGGACTTAAATGAAAGGTATTTGCGAGTAGAATACGAATCTAATATCCAAATTTGGAACAAAGTTTCTGGGGGTCCACCCCTTCCCCAAAACACCACCACACAGGAATCATTTTCTGACCATGGGACTCAAATGAAAGGTATTTGCGAGTAGAACATGAATCTAATATCCAAATGTAGGACCACATTTCTGATGGTCGACTCTTTCCCTATAACACCCCCACACAGTTATTATTTTCTGACCATGGGAATATGGGACTTAAAGAAAAGTTATTTGAGTGTAGAATACGAATCTGATATCCAAATATGGAACCGCCTGCGCCTGGCTGGTGGCTGGTGGGCCGCCTCTCCCCGAAAAACTCCCCCAAAGGGAACAAATTTACGACCATAGCAATATGGGGCCCAAATGAAAGATCTTTGGGAGTAAAGCACGAATCTGATCCCAATATTCGGGAAAAAGTGTTTATGAGGTCACCCACCCCCATAACACCACCCAATTCGGAAGTATTTGCTGACCATTGCAATATGAGACTCAAATAAGAGGTTTTTTAGAGTAGAACATGAATCTGATATATATTTTCAAAGCCAAGTCACTGAGTGGCCGCCCCATCTCATAAAACACCCCCCAAACCGGTCATGTTTGCCGACTATGGAAAAATTTAGCTCAAATGAAGGGTATTTGGGAGTGGGCCATGAATCGGACATCAACTTTCGGGAACAACTGTCTAGGGGACGTCCTTCCTCCATAACAACACCCAAGTAGGACGTATTTGCTCACCAAGACAATTTGGGTTTCCAAGCCAGTGGAGCACGATATTCATAGTTTTTAGGGTCCATACCCCAAATCGGACATATTTGCTGGCTTTTTCAATAAGGGGTTTAAGTGAATGGTTTTTGAGATTAGAAAACGAATTTGAAATCCAATTTTGAGGCCGATGGCAATATGGGGTTCAAATATATGAGAATAGAGCACGTTGCTGATATATTTTCCGGGCTTAGTGATTGGGGGACCACCCCACTCCCCAAAACACCACCAAATCGGCCATATTTACCGACCATGTCAATGTGGAGCTTTAATGAAAAGAATTGGGGGATAGAGCAAGAATTGATACCCACTTTCGGGACCAATTTTCTGGTGGTCTACCCCTTTCCCAAAATAACCCACAAACAGCAATTTCTTACTGACCATCGCAATATGGGGCTCAAATAAAGGTATTTGGGAGTAGAATACGAATTTGACAACCAAATGTAGGACCATGTATTTTAGGCATCACCCCTACCCCAAAACACCCCCCAAAGGGTAAAAACCAATCTAGGTTCTTGACATTTTCGGCCTCTAGAGGGCGCAATTCTTATCCGATTGGGCTGAAATTTTGTACAACGGCTTCTTCCATGACCTCCAACATTCCAGTCTAATATGGTCTGAATCGATCTATATAGCCTGAAACAGGTCCCATATAAAACGATCTCCCGATTATGCTTCCTGAGCCCCTACAAGTCTCAATTTTTATCCGAATGGACTGAAATATTACCCCATGACTTCTGCTATGGTCTTCAACATTCAATTCATTTATGGTCCGAATTGGACTCTTATTTGCCAAGAACTGGACAAATGCGATCCATGGTGGAGGGTATATAAGATTCGGCCCGGCCGAATTTTTTTTTTTCTTCTTTTTACCCTTTGCCCCATGGAGTACCCCATACCATTAGCATAGACTTACCAGCAATTTCAAAATTAACCATAGTCGTGTTGAGAGCATTTCTTGCCACACAATGGTAATAGCCAAAATCATCTTTACGCAATGAGGTTATCGTCAGACGCATTGTGGTCCTATAGCTGCAAGCACAAAAGAAGAGTAGAGAAAAGGCAAAACAAAAAAAAAAAAAAAAACAATTTGTTAAATGGATAATGGATGAACACAACGCACAACGTCCGAGTGACATCACTCAAATGCCATTTACCCATCGGGATTAGTTTCAATGCGATATTTGTCGCCACGATCCAAGATACTGCCATCATAGGCACGCTCCCAATAGAGTATGGCTTCGGGAAAGGCCTCGACAATGCATTCCAAAGTAGCTGTGCGTCCATATTCGGCATAAATCATTTGACGATACACCGATATCATGGGAGGAACTGCCAAAGAGAGAGCAGGAAATATATCCATGAAGTGCACATTTACAGTTTTCCGCCCCCTCCCCCCTCCATTCCCTTACTTACATTGAACTTCTATTAAAAATGTTGCATTGGCCACAGGCGCTAAACCGTTGTCAGCATAGCAGGTATAGGCTGCCATTTGGTGGCGCGTTATATTCGCAAACTTCAGATATGGTCCGCTTATGGATGACACTGCAGGCAGACAATTGCAGAAAGCCAGACAGATATACAGACAGGCAGGCAGGCAGACAAGCAGTTGAAAGGAATAAACCAAGCGGAACCATAAAAGAAAACGGAAATGCAAAGGGGAGACAATATCGTCGATTATAAATCCTTTATGCCATATATTTTGTACTATGGTGATAAGGCGGAAGTGGGGTTGTATATGTGAATATCCTTACTCTCAATTCCATGCACATTAATCGTTCGACCGTCATCTCGTCGCCATTCAACATGAGGCATCGGATTGCCGCTAGCGGCACAGCTTACGTTTAATGTCTTTCCTTCTTCCACGGCTATGGAACGCGGCACATGTACATCTGCAAAGAGGTTGACAAACACAAAAAAGACGAACGAATGTTAAAGGATATCGAAAACTGCATATGAATGTCACCATGACACTTGAATGGAAGCTGAGATTTTTGGATAATTGGAGAAAAATGTTTATCAAAGTGAAAAAAATTTTTTTCAGCAAAAGAGGCAACGCCAAGAAAGGCATTTCGAAATAATTATTTATAACTGATTACGCTTAAGTCGGTATTCACAAAACTTAATCTAGATTTGAAAGTGCTTTGTTTGATTTCCTTTATAGAACTGTCAAATAAACCTGTTTTAGAATTTCGTTAAGATTTTTGAATATGGCCATTATAGTGAATACGGCTGTTATAGTTGGTGGACTAACTATGGTTTGTGGTTCTTATGCCATTAACTCACATTGACTTGCCAGCGTGCTTCCACACTCCATGCAGTGCAAAATATGGTTGATAATTTGTGACGATTGTATTTAAACTCCTTGCATTGATATTGGGTTGCCCAAAAAGTAATTGCGGATTTTTGAAAAGAAAGTAAACACATTTTTAATAAAAATTAGAATGAACTTTAATTAAATATACTTTTTTTACACTTTTTTTCTAAAGCAAGCTAAAAGTAACAGCTGATAACTGACAGAAGAGAGAATGCAAATACAGAGTCATAAGCTGTGAAAAAATTTGTCAACGCCGACTATATGAAAAATCCGCAATTACTTTTTGGGCAACCCAATATAAATGGAAGATCGGTAAAGTGGATTTTAAACCTACTGTAGATGTCTAGACACATGTCTATACGAATAGGTAGAAAAAAACTCAAACAAATAAAAACGAATTTAGATCGACCGGGCCGAGCTATATCTAAATCTGAACCGATTTCGACCAAACTTTTTGGATATTGTAGAAATCGTCGAGGAAACTGATGTAAACAATTTTGGGAAGATTGGTCAATAAATGCGCTTGCAGTGGGTATAGGAGTGAAAATCGGACGATATATATATATCTGAGCAGATTTCTATGAAATTCACCATTAATATCGAGAGTCATAAGAAAATACTTCCTGCCAAATTTCGAGAGAATCGGTTAACAAATGACCATTTTATTGCTGTTTTACTGCAAATCGGAGGAACATATATATGGGAGCTATATCCAAATCTGAACCGATTTCTATGAAATTTACTAGTAATATCGAGAGTCATAAGAAAATCCTTTCTGCCAAACTTCGAGAGAATCGGTTATCAAATGACCATTTTATTGGTGTATTCCTGGAAATCGGACCAAAATATATATGGGAGCTATATCCAAATCTGAACCGATTTCTACGAAATTTACCGGTAATATCGAGAGTCGTAAGAAAATACTTCCTGCCAAATTTCGAGAGAATCGGTTAACAAGTGACCATTTTATTGCTGTATTACTGCAAATTGGACGAACATATACATGGAAGCTATATCCAAATCTGAACCGATTTCTACGAAATTTACCAGTAATATCGAGAGTCATAAGAAAATCCTTTCTGCCCAATTTCGAGAGAATCGGTTAACAAATGACCATTTTATTGGTGTATTACTGGAAATCGGACCAAAATATATATGGGAGCTATATCCAAATCTGAACCGATTTCTATGAAATTTACCAGTAATATCGAGAGTCCAAAGAAATTTCCTCCTGCCAAATTTTGAGAGCATCGGTTTACAAACGACCATTTTATTGCTGTATTACTGGAAATCGGACCAATATATATATGGGAGCTATATCCAAATCTGTACCGATTTCTACGAAATTTACCGGTAATATCGAGAGTCCAAAGAAATTCTTTCCCGCCAAATTTTGAGAGAATCGGTTACCAAATGACTATTTTATTGCATTATTACTGCACATCGGACGAACATATATATGAGAGCTATATCGAAATCTGAACCGATTTTTTCCAATTTCAATGGGCTTCGTCTCTAGGTCGAAAAAAATGCCCATAACAAATTTGAAGACAATCGCATGAAAATTGCGACCTGTAGTTTGTACACAATTTAACATGGACAGACGGACAGACAGACAGACGGACGGACAGACAGACGGACATAGCTAAATCGAATCAGAAAGTGATTCTGAGTCCATCAGTATACTTATCAATGGGTCTATCTCTCTTCTTTTTGGGTGTTACAAACAAATGCACTAAGTTATAATACCCTACACCACAGTTGTGGTGTAGGGTATAAAAATAGAACACCTGTAAATGTTTATGGTGAACGAATCCTTAAGGAGCTTCAAACCATTTAAGTCACCAGGACCTGATGGAATATTTCCGGCCATACTACAGAAAGAGGCAGACTATCTGGCGCCTCATCTGGCCAATATTTTCACAGAACTAGCAGTTACTCCGAAAGCCTGACAGCAGGCAAGCGTGGTGTGTATACCCCAGCCCGGCAAGGCAAGTTATGCGACACCCGAGGCCTACAGACCCATAAGCCTTACATCCTTTCTACTCAAAACCGTTGAACATATTGGGAACAACATGATAAAGAGTAGGACATCCAGCGAACTGCTCAAATATAAACAGCATGCCTATGTCAAGAGAAGGTCGATGGAGACTACCCTGCACGATGTTGTGCATAAAATAGACGAATCCTTCGATGCCAAAACGTTCAACCTGGCGGAATGCATTGACATCGAGGGGGCTTTTAACAATGTGCGGGCTGATACACTGATCCAATCCTTAGATCAGTACCGGGTGGATCTGATCCTTAGAGAATAGATAAACCATAGGCTAAAGAACAGGTGGATAAATTGTGTGTCCCACGGCATAAATATAAGGGAGAAAGTGGCACAGGGTACGCCTCAGGGGGGCATTTTATCGCTACTCCTATGGGTGACCACCATAAATGACCTATAACGGATGCTGACTAAGGAGGGATTTGAACCCATCTACTACGCAGACGATGTTATAATACATCTAAGGGGTAAGGATCCGAACGAGCTATGCAGAAGGGCCGAAAGGGTCCTGCATATGGCATATGACTAGGCTAGACCCAGAGGTCTCAATGTTAACCCAGAGAAGACTGAAATATGCATGTTCACGAGGAAAACGAAGGTGGACCAATTTAACGCATCACGTTTCCTCAATAAGACGATTTCGATATCTCAGAAGGTCAAATATTTAGGTGTGATCTTGGACAGGAAACAGAATTGGAAGTGTCACATTCAGGAGCGTACTGAAAAGGCTCACAGATGTTGGGCACTATGTAGACGGGCCGTAGGCTCGAAATGGGGCCTGAAGCCGAGGATGGTCCACTGGCTCTACAGCAGTGTGATTAGACCAATACTTACTTACACCTCAGTTGTTTTGGTGGACTGCTATGCAGAAAAAGTTCAACATAAGGACCATACAATAGGTTTGGAGAACATGTTGTCTTGGAATAGTCGGAGCGATGAGGACCACGCCCACTAGGGCACTGGAGACTATTCTAGATATCCGACCGATTGACATATAGATTATGTGTGAGGCAGCCACTATGGCTAAGAGAATTAAGGCGATGGTAGAATGGATTGAGGGTGGGAGCAGCTCATACCATCGCGGTATAGTCGAGGTGACGAAAGGGAACCTGGAAGGAAGGGAAGAGGTTTCCGATCGGATACCTGAGATGAATCTTGCGAGGCACTGCTGCCATCGGCATAGTTTTGGATTGACGGAACCCTAGTATTGCCATCTGGAAGATCATGTTACACGGATGGATCCAAGGTAGAGCATAGAGTGGGCCTGGGGGTCTATATTGAGAACCCAGGGACTGAGATTTGTTTTAGACTGCCTGACTATAATACGGTCCTGCAGGAGGAGATCCGAGCGATCACAAAATGCGTAAAGTGGTGTATTGCTAACGCGAGGACGTCGAGTGTGAACATCTTTACCGACAGTAAAATTGCCATGAGGGCAATAACAACCAGGACGCAAAGGTCCGGAACAGTCTTGCAGTGTAAAAAGGAGATTAACGCCTTCTCTGAGGATGGCAAATTCCGCATCGTTTGGGTGCCGGGCCATAGCGTAGTAAGGGGAATGAGAGGGCAAACGATTTGACGGTGAAGGCCAGAGGACTGCCGTCAATAAACTTAGTTAACCCGAAGCGTCTCGGTTCGATGCAGACCGAGTTTAGGGAGTAGGCGACGAATGCGCATGCAACATTGTGGAACAGCGAAACGGTCGGTAGGAAGGCAAAAATCCTATGGGGGGATCCAGATCGTGAGACCCTTTATCGGCAGATCGGTTTATATGGCAGCTATGACTAAATAAAGTCCGATCAGAACCATATTTAGGTCGGGTATCAGGAAGCTAAAAATAACTCACTGTTTCAAATTTTAGGGAAATCGGTTTAAATATAAAATTTTTATGGGCTTCAGACCCTTTATCGGCAGATCGGTGTATATGGCAGCTATAACTAAATGAAGTCTGATCAGTACCATATTTAAGTCAGATATCGGGAGGCTTAAAATAATCCACTGTTTTTAATTTCAGCGAAATCGGATAAAAATTAAAGCTTTTATCGCTTTCAGACCCTTTATCGGGAGATCGGTCTATATGGCAGCTATATCTAAATATGGACCGCTCTAATCCATATTTAGGTCAGATGTCGGGAGGCTTAAAATAACCCATTGTTTTTAATTTCAGCGAAATCGGATAAAAATTAAAGCTTTTATGGCCTTCAGACCCTTTATCGGGAGATCGGTCTATATGGTAGCTATATTTAAATATAGTCCGATCTGAACCATATTTAAATCAGATGTCGAAAGTCTTTAAACTACTCGCTGTTTTAAATTTCAGCGAAATCGAATAAAAATTAAAGCTTTTATGGCCTTCATACCCTTTATCGGGAGATCGGTATATATGGCAGCTATATCTAAATATGGACCGATCTGATCCATATATAGATGAGATGTCGGGAGGCTCAAAATAACCCATTGTTTAACATTTCAGCGAAATCGAATAAAAATTAAAGCTTTTATGGCCTTCAGACCCTTTATCGGGAGATCGGTCTATATGGTAGCTATATCTAAATATGAACCGATTTAATCCATATTTACGTCAGATGTCTGGAGGCTTAAAATGACCCGCTGTTGCAAATTTCAGCGAAATCGGATAAAAATTAAAGCTTTTATGGCTTTCAGACCCTTTATCGGGAGATCGGTCTATATGGCAGCTATATCTAAATATGGACCGCTCTAATCCATATTTAGGTCAGATGTCGGGAGGTTTAAAATAACCCATTGTTTAATATTTCAGCGAAATCAGGTAAAAAATAAAGCTTTTATGGCTATTTACGGACCGATCTAATCTATATTTAGGTCAAAAGTTTTTATAGGCCTTACACCCTTTATCGGAAAATCGGTCTATACCATTTCAGCTCAATATCTCAATTTTTGAAGGCTCTAGAGTGATTACAATAGACGGACGGACAGACGGACAAACACACGGACATCGCTAAATCGTCTTAGAATTTTACGATGATCCGAAATATATTGGGTTGCCCAAAAAGTAATTGCGGATTTTTTAAAAGAAAGTAAATGCATTTTTAATAAAAAAATATACTTTTTTTACACTTTTTTTTTTAAAGCAAGCTAAAAGTAACAGCTGATAACTGACAGAAGAAAGAATGCAATTACAGAGTCACAAGCTGTGAAAAAATTTGTCAACGCCGACTATATGAAAAATCCGCAATTACTTTTTGGGCAACCCAATATATACCTTGTAGGGTCGGAAATTGATATTTCGATGTGTTTCAAACGGAATGACTAAATGAATATACCCCCTATCCTACGGTGGTGGGTATAAAAATGAATGATTTCAGACTTAATTTCCTTTCGATGCATCTTTGATCTCATCAATTCTGCTAAGCTAAGGAGACTTTCCGGCACAGGCATCATCAAATGATCGAGTAAATAGCTGAAGTTCATTTCTGTATGCTGTTTTTTTGCCCAGCTGCCCATTTCCCATTATTTTCTTAGCTATTCATAGTTCTTTCTGCCTTAAATTAAAGAAGTGAACTTACCTGCAATTGATGGCGGTATCAATAAATCACTCAAAAATGTACCATTTTTCAGTTGCACCTTGTATGCATTCACTCCTGGTATGCCCGGTGTGCCATTGGTGCCTGGTTTTCCAGGTCGTCCACGGGGGCCAGCAATGCCTGTTCAATAAAAAAAAGTGAAAAAAATGAACAAAAGAGAAACACAAATGAAAAATTATTACAAACTTTGAAAAGTTATTTATTTTGTTTTGCTTTTTTTTCTGCAATTTTGTTTGTTAATCAGCTTTGTGTTTAGTGCCAAGTTTTCTGTTTATTTTGCTGTCTCTTTTGCAGCCTTTGTTTGCCTTCCCTTTTCATTTCGATTGCCTTTGTGAACTACATAGAACCTCTTGTTTGCATGGGGCCAGCCATTCAGGTCCATTAAAGGACCATAACTGTTACAGAAATTCATTTATAATGGCAACCACATTGGCTTTTGCCATTAATCATACCACTATTAATCACGATCCATCAGCTACTAACACCAAGACACACCCTGCACTGTATTAACATGGCAGAGGTCCTACAGTGAGAGCAAGAGAACCGTTATCGCAGTAGCGACCACAGCAGTGGCAACCAACGAAACAAGGAAAAGGAATAACAATCTAAATTGTTATTCAACTGAAAGAAAGAAAAACAAAAAAAAACCGAATCATTTTGTTTTTCTTTCAGTTATCCTTTGTCAAATGGCAGCGACTCCCACTGATTGTGTATGCCTTGCCATGGGTCGCTGCAAAGAGCAACAACAGTTTCTCGGACTGTATAGCACTGCAGCAGCAGCAGCAGCAGCATACCAACTATTTTCACTTCCTGTGTGGCACAATATTTACTTCCCAAACATTATTTGGGGTGCCTGTTGAGAGAGAGACGTGAGTATGGGCTGTTTGGGTGTGCTGTGGTGACTGTGAGTGTTGCGGGCCAATTTATGCCTTCGAAAGCTGTAAATGCAAATAATCGAGAACTTAGTCCTTGAACCAATTGATATTTTTTCACATTATTGAAATGTTTTCTTTTTTTCTATTTTTGCTCAGCGGTAGCAAGCCACCAATCACCACAGAGGGACCCACATCATGTTGCGGTGTTGCCGACAAGTAAGCTAAGGAAGCCTTTAAAATTTCCCCCTCCTTTGTGAAAGAGGAAATACATAAAAAATTCTTTGTTGCAAATGGCTTTTTTTTTAACTTTGCAGGAAAGAAAACATGTTGCCGAAACGAACCACCATTAACTGCAGGGAATGGGAAACCTGGGCTAGAGTATAAGGTAGAATACAGTGATTTCGGTCTGTGGAAATCACGACAGCCGGCGAACGCGTTAATCTAGCCACTTTAAATTCGGGAGAGAAAAATCTTAGTGAAATGCAAATGGGTCATATCGGTTCATATTTGAATGCTAGCCGAACCAGGTCCAACTTCTTAAGCTCTTTAATATCTTTATAGGGTGGGGATTCTTCGCCCTGAATGTGGATATCGAATTCGTGCCACTGTAGCCTATGTCCACCTAAGACTCTTAATGCCTGCTTTCGAATCCTGGCGAGAATTGAACATCGGACAAAATTTAGAGCGGTGGTTGCAAATGCAAATTTTGCCCATGAACACTCCACCAAGGAACAGGGGCAAATTTCTCACATATTAATGAGTGCAGACCGATTCAAGTCTTAAGTTCAATGATAAGGGGCCTCCTTTCTATCGCCATGTCCGAAAGGCTTGCCGCAATGCGACACCACTTTGGAGAGAAGTTTTTCATGGCATAGTACCTCACAAATGTTGCCAGCATTTGGAGGGGAAAACCAACGCTGAAAATTTTTTCTCATGGTGCCGCCAGGATTCGAACCCAGGCATTCAGCATAATAGGCGGACATGCTAACCTTTGCGCTACGGTGGCCTCCGAGCGGTGGTTACCCCCTCTTAATGCTGGCGACATTTGCGAAGAACCATGCCATGCATGGTCATGTAAGAAATCCTCCCCCAAAGAGGTGTCGCACTGCGGCATGCCGTACGGACTCGGCTATAGAAAAAGGTCCCTCATCATTGATAAACTCAACTTGAAAAGGAAAGCACTCATTGATGTGTGAGAAGTTTGCCCCTGCTCGGCTCCTGGGCAAATTTTTACTCTACTCCCAAATGCCTATTTTACCGGTGAATATTTCCGGTTATGGGGGTATTTCGGGGTTGGTCACATGGCCATTTAAGTAAATATAAGATTCGTGCTCTAATTTCAGAAACATTTCATTTGAGCCCCATAATGGCATGATCGGTAAATAAGTTGTGTTTGCTGGTGGGATGGACCCCAGGGTCTTGTCCCGAAAATGAATATCAATTTCCCGAAAATCAATCAAATTCCACCCTAAATAGCTTTTGTATAATTGGGGTGGAATTTGATTGATTTTCGGGGAAATTGATATTCATTTTCGGGACAAGACCCTGGGGTCCAACCCACCCTCAAACACAACTTATTTTCCGATCATGCCATTATGGGGCTCAAATGAAATGTTTCTGAAAATAGAGCATGAATTTTATTTTTACTTAAATGGCCAAGTGACCAACCCCGAAATGTCCATTTAAATAGGGGTTGGGCGGCTCCCGAAACACATGGTCTATAAATTTTGGCTGGTTTTGGGCAGCCCCCGCGGCACCCAACCCCAACAATAGTTTTTGGTTTTGGTGACTGTGTGAGAGTGCAAAAAAAAATCTCTGAGATCTGGTATTTTTGAAAATTACGGTAATATGAAGTGATTTTTAGAGAAGATATTTCCACTCAAATATGGATATCAAATTCTTGCTGCACTCCCAAATCCCTTTAATTGGAGCCCCATATTGTCATAGTCGGTAAGTATGAACCGTTTAGTGGGTGTTTTTGGGACTGGGGCGGCCACCCGGGACTTTGCCTTGAATATAGATATAAAATTCATTCTTTACTACCAAATACCGTTGATTCGAGCTCCACATGCTATAGTCGGAAATGATGTTCAGTTTAGGAGGTGATTTAGAATGTACATACCCCCCCCCCCACACACACACTTGGCTCCAAAATTGGATATCAATTTAGTTTTCTACTCTCAAATACCTTCCATTTGGGTCCCATAGTGTCATAATGGATCAATTAATCTAATTAACGTATTTTTAGAAGGAAAAGCGCCGCCTTTAAGAGGAAAAAGCGCCACCTTTAGGAGAAAAAGCGCCACCTTTAGGAGGAAAAGCGCCACCTTTAGGAGAAAAACACACAAACAAGTTTTACTTCCTCCTAAAGGAGGAATAGCGCCACCTTTAGGAGGAAATTTAATATCACATTCTTAATCTACTCTTAAATATCTTTCATTTGAATCCCATAAAGCCATGGTCGGCTGATATTCCCATTTGGAGATATTTGGGGGTGGGGCGAGCTCCCATTACTTGTATCTAATTTTTTATGCCATATATGTAATCGACTACCGAATACTTTTCATATTAATGGGAACGTCGAATTTATCTGTTTAGAGGAGTTTTGGGGTTGGGGGGCCCTCTGGGTACTTTGACAAAAAAAAATTTAATACCATATTCGTTTTCTAGTCAACAACAGCTTTCATTCGATACCCATATTGTGCCCATTAGCCCACTTTTGGTTTTGGGTGGGGTTTTTAGGATAAGGGGGAGGGACCGCCCCCTCCGATATCTAAAAATTATATAACCTATGTTTCCTTTCACAAAAAACATATACAAACGGTTCGGCCGTTTTCGATACAACGCAACAAACAAACCAAACCAAGTCCCATATAGTCATGATGTGTCATGTGCTCATTTGCGTCGTTTTTGGGGGGTGGGGTGACCCCCTACAATTTGATTTGATTTTGTATGACAGATTACAAATCTCCCGGATACCTTTCATTTAAGCCCCATATTGGTATGGACGTTCAATTTGTCTGATTTTAGAAGTTTTGCGGTTAGGGCACTAAGACCCCATTTTAAAACCATATTCCTATTCTACTTTATTGTTTTTTACGGCTTACTTTTGATTTTGGGTGATGTTTTTGGGGTAACGGTGAAGTGTCCGCCCCCTTCCGATACCAGCAAACTATAAAGCATATTTCTTCTTCCGGACCATATTCGTAATCTACTCCCAAATACCTTTCATTTGAGCCGCATATTGTCATGCTCGTCCAATAAACCCATTTTAGGGTGTTTTGTGGTTGGGTCGGGCTCCCCGTTTATTGGATCCAATTTTTAATATGAAATTCGTACTCTACTTCTGAATACCTTTCATTTGAATCCCATATTGTTCTGATCGGTACACTTTTATTTTTGGGTAGCACTTTTGGGAAAGGGGGAGGGTCCGCCCCCTGTTCCGATATCAAAAAATTATATATGCTATGTTTGCTTCCAGACTAACCTACATAATCTGTGAAAATTTCAAGGTAATTGGTTCAGCCGTTTTTGGGTCTATACGGAACAACCAAACAAACCGATATCAAACAAAACCTCAAATATGGAGATCGGCCTATATGGAAGCTATATCATGTTAAAGACTCGGGCATTGGAAGACACAACAAAACACTCCGTGCGAAATAAAATGCAATAAAATGGTCATTTGTTAACCGATTATTTGGAAATTTGGCAGGAAGAATTTTCTAATGACTTTCGACATTACTGGTGAATTTCATGGAAATCGGTTCAGAGTTCGATATACCTCTCAGATATATATATATATATATATATATATATCGCCCGATTTCAACTTATACAGTCACAGCAAGCGCATTTATTGACCCATCTTGGCAAAATGTTGCAAAACGCTGAGATCCGTCAAAATTAGTTCAGAATTGGATGCAGGTACCGGGGGGGGTTTGGGGGGTGGCGAGGCCCCTCAGGCACCGTTCTTTTGATAACCATATTGCCCAAAGCGGTGAAAGAGTCCTGTTGGGGGGTTTTTTGGGGGTGGGGGACCCCCCTGAACACTTTGGGCAAAATTTCGTATTCTACTCTTTAATACCTTTCATTTGATACCCATATTGTACCAATCGATAAACATGTCCGTCCGGGTGGGTTTTGGGATGGGGCGTCCCCCCAGGTTATTTGACCCGAAAATTTTATACCAATTTCGTGTTGATGGGGTTCCATAAGATAGCATTTCGCTTAAATTGGTGCACCCATCTCCGAGTTGTGACGTTTTTGAAAATTGGGGTAGGGGGGAGGGTCCGTTCCCCTTCGGTTATCGAAAAATGTAGTACCCTATTTTCAGCTGCGGCCAAAATTCTACCATCTGTTAAAATTTCATGAAAATTGGTTCAGCTGTTTTTGAGTCTATGGAGGCCACCGTAGCGCAGAGGTTAGCATGTCCGCCTATGACGCTGAACGCTTGGGTTCGAATCCTGGCGAGAACATCAGAAAAAAAATTTCAGCGGTGGTTTTCCCCTCCTAATGATGGCAACATTAGAGAGGTAATATAGCATGAAAAACTACTCTCCAAAGAGGTGTCGCACTGCGACACGCCGTTCGGACTCGGCTGTAAAAAAGAGGCCCCTTATCATTGAACTTAAAACTTGAATCGGACTGCACTCATTGATATGTGAGAAGTTTGCCTCTGTTCCTTAGGGGAATGTTCATGGGCAAAATTTGCAATTTTGTTCTAATTTTCTTTTTTTTAACTTTTTGTTTTTTTAGCCACTGTACACCATAGTCTAAAGCTAGAGACCATAAATCTCTTTGGGGGGGAAAAACGTCACTCAACATTTAAGTGATGTCGAGGTTGAGGTCATTAGTTAAGGGAATTGAAAAGAACAAAAAAACAGAAAATAAAGGACGCAAAACAAACAAGGCGTAACAGGAAAAACAGCAAGGAAAATGCAAATAATTAAAACAGAAAGGAAGATTCAAAACCCAGTTAGCTAGGGCACACAAAGAACCTTTACAGATAGTTTCTTTTGTTTCTGGCCTAATCTCCAGGCAGATGTTGCTACTTACCTTTAAGGCCTCTTTCACCCGGAGGCCCTTGTGAACCTTTGGGTCCAGACAAACCATCACGACCATCTTTGCCATTTGTGCCATCTTTGCCATCACGACCAGGATCACCATTTTTGCCAGGTATGCCATCGGCGCCTGCACGTCCTGGCACACCATCCAAACCAGGTTCACCAGGCACGCCATCACGACCATCGAGGCCAGGACGACCAGGTATGCCTATGTCGCCTTTGGGCCCTCTTGGACCCACGGGACCAACAGCTCCCGCAGCACCAGGTTGACCAGGCAAGCCAACATCACCACGATTGCCCTTGTTGCCAGGGATACCGGGTAGACCAGGTGGTCCTGTGGGGCCCTTGGGTCCCTGTGGTCCCTCAGGGCCTGGCGGACTAGGAGGACAATATTCCTGGGTGCCTTGACAAAATCCAGTTATCATTTTCTCCGGCACACGACAATAAGTATTCAAATACACCCAGTCATCACCGCCAGGGGCAGCACCCTTCAAACCAGTCCTTTTGCGTATTTCCTTATCCTGTTCCTCCAACACTTTACGATGATTGGGTGCAAAGAATTCTATGAAGGGATCTGCAAAACAAAAAATAAGAAATTAATCAACTATTTAGCAAGACGAACGAAGGGCGAAGGATGTCTCATGAAATATTAATGGACACCTATATGCATGAATTGGCAGCACATAGAAGCATTGAGACCTAGTGATTACTACATCAGCACATAATCGAAAAACCACAAAAGCATTCATTGAGATGTAGTTCCAACATTGTCCTACATCTAATTTCCCATGCATTTGGCTAAGCGGCAGCTGCCTTTGACCAGCTTTTGTTTGCTGTACTTCAGTTCAGTTGTCTGCTCTTCCATGGTTTTCTTTGTACTCATCACCCTGTTGTATTGTTGCCTTAATGGCATTTCCTTGGCTTTGCTTTCTTGGCTTTGTCTTTTGGTCGAGCAACACCATCATCATTAGAATTTCAAATTATCCTCCATTCATATTTTCTTAAGCATTTCCAAGCGCAAATCTTTTATCTAAAACCCATGCACACAACACCGCATACCCAAATACATTAACAAGAAACACCACTTACTACCAGAGTTGCCATAACGAAAATAAAATTGTTGAAAAATAAATGAAGAACCCTATTACTAACAGAGTTGCCAGAAGGCAAATAATTGTTGAAAAATTAACGAAGAACATTTTATAAGGCTAAAGTCTTTTAACGAGTTTTCTTTATATACCCTTCACCGCACAGTGGGAGAAAATCGAAAAAAAAAACAAGTAAAAAGGCATCAAGTTCGGCCGGGCCGAACTTTGGATACCCCCCACTTTGGGTATATATGTAAACCCCCTTTCGTCACAATCCGATGAATATTGGATAACTTATGCACCCAAATTCGGCACGGACATTGAGTGGTCCAATAAATATGAGTCACTGTTTAATATTGTAGAACAAAATATTGGTCATTTAGCAGCTATATCCAAATTTAAATCGATCTGAACCATAAAGGACACGGATGTCGAAAAGTCTAACATAAGTCACTGCCTCAAATTTCAAGGAAATCGGCTGATCGGCTGATTTAGGGTCTTAGGCCCTTAAAAGTCACATTTATTATCCGATTTTGCTGAAATATGGGAGAGCGAGTTGTGTTAGACTCTTCGACATCCTTCGTCAATTTGGCTCAGATCGGTCAAGATTTGGATATAGCTGCCATATAGACTGATCCTCCGATTTAGGACCTTAGGCCCATAAAAGCCACATATAATATCCGATTTTTCTAAAATTTGGGACAGTGAGTTGTGTTGGGCTCTTCGACATCCTTTGTCAATTTGGCCCAGATCCGTCCAGATTTGGATATAGCTGCCATATAGACCGATCCTCCGATTTAAGGTCTTAGGCCCAAAAAAAGACATATTTATTATCCGATTTTACTGAAATTTGGGACAGTGAGTTTTGTTAAGCCACTTAACATACTTTTTCAATTTGGCACAGATCGGTTCAGATTTGGATATAGCTGCCATATAGACCGATCCTCCGATTTAGGGTCTTAGGCCCAAAAAAAGACATATTTATTATCCGATTTTACTGAAATTTGGGACAGTGAGTTTTGTTAAGCCACTCAACATACTTTTTCAATTTGGCACTGATCGGTTCAGATTTGGATATAGCTGCCATATAGACCGATCCTCCGATTTAGGGTCTTAGGCCCATAAAAGCCACATTTATTATCCGATTTTAATAAAATTTGGGACAGTGAGTTGTGTCAAGCCCTTCGATTTAATTCGTAAATTTGGCTCAGATCCGTCCAGATATGGATATATCTGCCATATAAACCGATCCTCCGATTTAGGGTCTTAGGCCCAAAAAAGACATATTTATTATCCGATTTTGCTGAGATTGGAGACAGTCAGGTGTGTAGGCTCTTCGACATCCTTTGCCAATATGGCCCATATCGGGTCAGATTTGGATATAGCTGCCATATAGACCGATCTCTCGGTTTTAGATTTTGGCGCTATAAAAGACGCATTTATTGCCCAATGTCCCTGAATTTTGAGACAGTGAGTCGTGTTAAGCGCCTTGACTTACTTTTGCAATATGGCATAGATTGGTATAGATTTGGATATAGCTGTCATATAGACCGATCTCTTGGTTTTAGGTTTTGGGGCCATAAAAGGCGTATTTATTGTCCGATGTCGCTGAAATTTGAGACAGTAAGTTGTGTTAGGCCCTTCGACATTTTTCTTCGATTTCACTCAGATCGGTCCGGATTTGGATATAGCTGCCAAATTGACCGATCTCTCTATTTAAGGTTTTAGGCCCATAAAAGGCGTATTTATTGTCCGATGTCGCTGAAATTTGAGACAGTAAGTTGTGTTAGGCCCTTCGACATTTTTCTTCGATTTCACTCAGATCGGTCCGGATTTGGATATAGCTGCCAAATTGGCCGATCTCTCGGTTTTAGGTTTTGGGGCCATAAAAGGCGCATTTATTGTCCGATGTCGACGAAATTCGGGATAGTGAGTTATGTTGGGCTCTTCAATGTCCTTTTTTAATTTGGCCCAGATCGTTCCAGATTTGAGTATAGCTGCCATATAGACCGATCTCTTGATTTAAGGTTTAAGCCCATAACAGGTGCATTTATTGTTCGATTTCGCCGAAATTTGGGGCAGTGAGTTGCGTTAGGTCCTTCGACATTCTTCTTCGATTTCACTCAGATCGGTCCAGATTTGGATATAGCTGCCATATTGACCAATCTCTCGATTTAATGTTTTGTGCCTATAAAAGGCGAATTTTTAATCCGATTTCACTGAAATTTGAAACACTGACTTATGTTATGATTTTCGATATGCGTGTCGTATATAGTTCAGATCGGTTTATTTTTAGATATAACTACCAAAAAGACCAATATTTTCTTATGCACAATTGAGCAATGACTTGTACTTATTAGTATTTGGTCCAAATCGGAACATATTTCGATATAGCTGGTATGGGGCATAAGGTTTGCATTTTTCACCGGATTTTGATTAAAGGTTGTTTACATATATAGCAGAGGTGGTGGGTATCCAAAGTTCGTCCCGTCCGAACTTAATGTCTTTTTACATGTTTTTTATTGTATATTAATTTTTTTCTCATTTTATTTCTTCTATATTTTGTTTTATTAATGTCTGAGGATTATTGTGTGTTATGCGTTGAAAATAGCTAAAGGGCAACCCTGTTCATATTTTTAAATTACACTAAAACATTTTCACTCATTTCCTCTCTCTCCCTTTCCCATTGGTCATAAGTGCATTCTGTGTTGAAGTCTAGTCTCACGAAGTTTTCGCCCTTAAAGTACTCACCATGCATTGATGTTGCAGGCGATGAAGAAATATCCCGCCGCATTCTTTTGTGGTAGTGCACCAACTCCTCCATTGTTTGTGGTTCCCTTGCAGTGTTGCCACTGTACTTTCTTTCCATACTTCTTTGGGGTGATGGCACCCCGCTGCCAATATCATCACTATGCACAAAGGAGGTACTACTACTACTTCTACTACCACCACCACTAACACCAGTAGCTTCTGGGACCATTGTTGGCGGTGTGGATCTTGAAGTGGTGCCATCGACGGCCTCGTTATGGTTATTTGCAAAAGTTCCTCCTTCAGTGTTGGACGTCTTCATCATCTTCTTAGTCGCCATCGTTGTGGGAATTGTTGAGAAACTATAGAGGTAACAAAATGAGAGAAAAAAAAATTTAATACAAAATGGAAATAAAATTGAAATATACATTTACTCTTGCTCCTTTTAGCTCATCCTCTATTTGTTTTTTTTTTTTTTTTTTTTTGTTGCCCTGTTCCCGTAAAAACTTTAATCAAAAGTAATGTTATGAACACTTAAATTATGCACAAAGTATGAAAATTTATTTATGGAGAAAATGTTCATATTTATTCATTTTCATTCATACATAAATATAGAAGAAATTGCAAGAAACTTGCTTCGGCAGGGAATTGGTTCTCTACGAGGGTCCTTAAGAATTTCTTGTTGGTATTGATGAAAACTTTGATGAGTTAGTGGAAAGCTCAGAACTAGAAAATTTCGGGTTTGAGCAACAAAGCTTGGCAAATGACAACATTCTTGGAAATTGCCCAAAATCGGACAGACATATATATAGGAGCTATATCTAAATTTGAACCGATTTCGAGCAAACTTCTCAGATAAGGTGGAAGTCGTCGAGCAGGGCATTGTAGAAAAATTTGGAAAGATTGGTCAATAAATGCCCCTGCAATGGCTGTAGGAGTGATAATCGGGCTATATATGTATACAAAAGCTATATCTAAATCTGAACCGATTTCCATTGAATTCACCAGTAATGTCGAGAATCATTAAAAAATACTTCCTGCCAAATTTCGATAGAATCGGTTAACAAATGACCATTTTATTGCATTATTTCTGCAAATCGGATGAACATAAATATGGGAGCTATATCCAAATCTGAACCGATTTCAAGCAAATTTCTCAGATATTGGGGTAGTCGTCGAGGAAGGTGTTGTACAAAATTTTGGGAAGATTGGTCAATAAATGCTCTTGCAATGGCTCTTTGAGTGAAAATCGGGCTGTATATATATACAAGAGCTATATCCAAATCTGAACCGATTTCTATGAAATTCACCAGTGATGTCCAGAGTCATATGAAAATCCGTCCTGCCAAATTTCGAGGGAATGCGTTAACAAACGACAAATTTATTGCATTATTACTGCAAATCGGAGGAACATATATATGGGAGATATATCTAAATCTGAACCGATTTCAAGCAAACTTCTCAGAAGTCGTCGAGCAAGGTGTTGTACAAAACTTTGGGAAGATTGGTCAAAAACTAAGCTTGCAATGGCTCTTTGAGTGAAAATCGGCCTATATATATATATATACAAGAGCTATATCTAAATCTGAACCGATTCTATGAAATTCACCAGTAATGTCGAGAGCCATAAAAAAATCCGTCCTGCCAAATTTCGAGAGAATCGGTTAACAAATGAACTTTTTATTGCATTATTACTGCAAATCGGACAAACATATATATGGGAGCTATATCCAGATCTGAACCGATTTTTACCAATTTCAATAGGCTTCGTCTCTAGGCCGATAGACATACACATACCAAATTTGAAGACGATCGGATGAAAATTGCGACCTGTAGTTTGCACACAAATTAACATGGACAGACAGACGGACAGAGAGACAGATGGACATAGCTAAATCGAATCAGAAAGTGATTCTGAAGCGATCGGTTTACTTATCATTTCTCTTCCTTTTGGGTGTTACAAACTAATTCACAAAGTTATAATACCCTGTACCACAGTAGTGGTGTAGGGTATAAAAATCAATTTGTGTTTGTTTG
This sequence comes from Stomoxys calcitrans, assembly GCF_963082655.1. Classification (NCBI taxonomy): domain Eukaryota; kingdom Metazoa; phylum Arthropoda; class Insecta; order Diptera; family Muscidae; genus Stomoxys; species Stomoxys calcitrans. The sequence continues at coordinate 146,532,570 of NC_081556.1, read as the reverse complement.
TGAGTTGTTTGTGAGTGAAAATAGGGTACTACGTTTTTTGGTATCTGAAGGGGGAGCGGACCCTCCCCCTTACCCTAATTTTCAGAAACGCCAGATCTCGGAGATGTGTGGTGCGATGTAAGCGACATTTTGTGAGCTCTCTTATAGTAATCTACAAAAAAAAAAAAATTTGGTATCCAAATTTCGGATGGGGTACCTGGGGAGGGCGCCCCACCCCAAAACCTACCAAATATATATATATACACCAATCACGACAATATGGCACTCAAATGAAAGGTATTTAAGATTAGAAAACGTATCTGATATCCTCTTGTCGGACCAAGTGTTTGGGCGACCACCCCAACCCCCAAAACACCCCTAAATCGGACATGTTGGGTTGCCCAAAAAATAATTGCGGATTTTTTAAAAGAAAGTAAATGCATTTTTAATAAAACTTAGAATGAACTTTAATCAAATATACTTTTTTTACACTTTTTTTCTAAAGCAAGCTAAAAGTAACAGCTGATAACTGACAGAAGAAAGAATGCAATGACAGAGTCACAAGCAGTGAAAAAATTTGTCAACGCCGACTATATGAAAAATCCGCAATTACTTTTTGGGCAACCCAATATTTACCGACCATGGCAATATGGGACTCAAATGAAAGGTATTTGCGAATAAAATACGAATCTGATATCGATATGTGGGACAAAGTTTCTGGGGGTCCACCCCTTCCCCAAACAGGACTTATTTACAGACCATGACAATATGGGGCTTAAATAAAAGGTATTTGAGTGTAAAACACGAATCTGATATCCAAATGTGGGACCAAGTGTTTGAGGGTCCGCCCATCCCTGCGAACATCCCCCAAAGAAGCCAAATTCACGAACATAGCAATATGGGGCTTAAATGATAGGTCTTTGGAAGTAAAGCACGAATCTGATGTCAATGTTCGAGAAAAGTGTCTATGGGGCCAATCCACCCCCATAACACCACCTACATAGAAAGTATTTGCTGACCATTGCAATATGAGGCTCAAATAAAGGTATTTGGGAGTAGAATACGAAACACCCCCCAAATGGTAAACATTTTTGACCATGCCAATATGTGGCTCAAATGAAAGGTATTTGAGATTAGCTGGCCCAGTCCAGCTAGTGTTCTCATTTTGCATGGCCAACTTTTGAATTCAGCCAGCAACATAAGGTCATACCATTGAACTTTAACTGAAAACGGACAGCACTCATCGATATGAGAGAAGTTCCCCGCTGTTCCTTAATGGAAGGTTCATAGACAAATTTGCATTTTGCAGTCTGACCTACAAACAGGACAATTTTGTCTTGCAATTACAATTCCCCTTCCCACTGACTTCTTGAACAACCCTCGCTTGCTGCAAAACTTTAAACCATAACTTTCATGAATGTCTGCTTACTTTGCATTCCAAGTTTTACTTTATGATTTCTTTTTATTACCCCTCCACATAAGCACTTTTCCTTCTCTTCTCTTCTGTTCGTTCGTTTTTTCATTTTTTCTCCTGCATAAGGAAAAGAAAATGGAAAGAAAAGTGCAATTTATTGCAATTGCAGTTCTTGGTAAACTAAGTGCAGGAAGAAGGTGAATACATTTACCCCCATCCTCTCAAATGTCTCAACTGTCATGGCCCCGCTCAGTGGGCTACTCTACAGGTTGAAGTATTCAGAGATTGGCTGCTGTCTGTTGGGTCGTCGTTCGGTTCACTCGGCCCACATGAACTTTAGCAATTGGCCCATTAACCTGATAGAGGCATCATGTCCCTGAGTGGCGAACAACCACAACACAACCACATGGCCATGATGTTGGCCTATGTTCATGACCACATGTTTTGGCCCCTCAAAAAATGGCTGGTGCTGAAGTTTCCTCCCACTTTCCTTTTTTCCGTTATAATTTTTTGACAAATTATGGCCATTAGAAAGGAGAACCAAGGTCTGCGGCAAATTGATGTATGATAAATTGGCTAGGTGATGTTGACAAATTTCCAAATGCCTTTAGGCTCTCCCATGACATGGGGCGAAGGACGTTGGCCTTTTTCGGTAATCGATGAAGTTCAATTTGTTTGGCTCACTCATACTCTCTGGCAAAGTGAAAGCTTTCATTCACTCATATTTCATCAAAATGGCAAAATGAACAAAAAAGGTTCTTAGTAATGGGGAGGTGGGAAGTGGCGAAGGACATTTCTATTAGCAGTACAAGAAATGTGTGATAAATAAACACTTGCACATGTATGACGAAGGACAAGTGTAATGGGTAGAATTTCTCTTGTGTTATGTAACTTGAATGAGACGAGAAAGGACAAGTAAAAAGGCGTTAAGTTTGGCCGGGCCGAATCTTATATACACTCCACCATGGATAGACAAACAAACGATAAAGGAAAAAAAATTACCATGCTAATTGAATCGGTGAAAAATTCATAAAAAATACAACAACAACAGCTATATCGAAATATGTTCGGATTTGGACCAAATTCGGCACGGACTTTGGGTGGCCTAATAACTACAAGTCATTGTTCAATTTGTAGACAAAATAGTGGTCTGTTTACTAGCTATATCCAAATATAGACCGATCTGAACCATATACGACAAGGATGTAGAAGAGCCTAACATAAGTCACTGTAACAAATTTCTTCGAAATCGGATTATACATGCGCCTTTTATGGGATATCGGTGTATATGGCAGCTATATGCAAATCTTGATCGATCTACATCAAATTGCTCAAATATGTGAAGGGGCTTAACTTAACTCACTGTCCCAAATTTCGGCGACATCGGACAATAAATGGGCCTTTTATGGCCCCAAAATCTAAAACCGAGAGATCGGTTATATCTGAACTGATCTGGTCCAAATTGAAAGGGGATTTTGAAGTGTCTTAGACAACTCACTGTCCCAATTTTCGCCGAAATCGGACAATAAATCCGCATTTTATGGGCCCAAGGCCTTAAATCGAGAGATCGGTCTATATGGCAGCTATATCCACATCTGGACCGATATGGAGCAAATTGCAGAGGTATGTCGAAGATCTCAACTTAATATACTGTTCCAAATTTCGGCGACAACGGACAATAAATGCGCCTTTTATGGGCCAAAAACCTTAAATCGAGAGATCGGTCTATATGGCAGCTATATCCAAATCTGGACCGATTTAAGCCAAATTAAAGAAAAATGTCAAAGTTCTTAACACAACTCACTGTTTTAAATTTTGGCAAAATCGGACAATAAATGCGCATTTTATGGGCCCAAAACCTTAAATCGAGAGATCGGACTATATGGCAGGTATATCTAAATCTTGACCGATCTGAACCAATTTGTAGAAATATGTTGAAGGGCTTAAGCTAACTCACTGTCCCAAATTTCGGCGTAATCGGACAATAAATGTGCCTTTTATGGGCCCAAAACCTTAAATCGAAAGGTCGGTCTATATGGCAGCTATATCCAAATCCGGACCGATCAGGGCCAAATTGACGAAAAATGTCGAAGGGCTTAATGCAACTCACGGTCCCAAATTTCAGCAAAATCGGATAACAAATGTGACTTTTATGGGCCTAAGACCCTAAATCGGCGGATCGGTCTATTATAGGGCCAGGGACATAGTCCTAATAGTTTGTATTTTTTCAAAAGACCCTCGATTTAGTTGTCCGATTTTGATGAAATTTTATCTCTTTATAAAAAAAACCCGTGATTGACTGATTGGCTAACTGACTGATCCATTCCCAGCCCAAACGGCTAAAGCTAGAGTCATGAAATTTGGCACGAATGTGGGTCTTGGATCGTAGGCGCGCGAAATGACGGGGTTTTGTGATATTCGTACGTTTAGGTACTTAAAAAATGCGAAATGGTGACTCTCAGCGCGAACGGATGGGTTAGAATTATGAATTTGGGCTCAAATTAAAGAGCGTCTCAAAAAAAATAAGATTTGGTGAAAAAATTTCCCAAAATAGTACCGGAAGTTTGAAAAATTTTACGTTTAGTACCGCAATTGGTACTTTTTGGTACCTTGTTTATTAGTTGAGCTAGAGCTTTAAATTTTGCAATTTAGGTACACTTTTTTAACATAAATTCGGATGCCAAAACAGTGTTTTTGGACATTTAGAAACAAAAAAGTACCAAAAATAGTACGAAATAGGTGAACTTTGCATTGAGCGAACGGGTAGAGCTAGAACTTTGAAATTTGGCTTAAATAATTTTTGTTGCGAAATAAAGAGGGTAGATAGAAAAAATAAGAAGAATATAATGAAAACGAAAGAAACTTACGTTTAGTACGGTATTTGACAGTATGTCCCGGACGACTAGAAGAGTTTGTTGATATTCGCATATTTTGGTACTAAATCGTACAAAGTGGTACTTTATTTACAGAGTGAGTTACATCTATGAAATAAGGGATACAGGTACATATTGGCAGTATGTAACGGATGACTGAAGGATTGTTTTGAAATTTTGTACATTTAGGTACTAAAACGTACAAAATGGTACTTTATTTACGGATGAAGCTAAAGACCTCAAAATTGCGTACAGTTACACCCTGACAGTTTTTATCGACCAACTAGAGTTTTTTTTTTTTTTTTTTTAATTCGTACATTTAGGCAATAAAATTTTCAAAATGTTCTTTTTTTACGAATAGGGCTAAGGCAAGTAAAATTACGATACAGTTACATCTTGATATTGGGTGTACCATCGGGGGCAACGAAGCGACCGGGCATATGCTAGTATATTCATAATTTGGAGAATTTATATTGACGTTGCAATCTTTTCAAATATTTTGGATTTGAAAAATTTTATTTCAATTTTCCCCCAAAACATGACGAGAAAAATAAATTAAATTGGTTTAACCCGCACTGTGTTGGCAATCATTGAAAAATTAAGCTCTGACTTTATGACCAAATGTCACCACTGATGTGTCAGTTCCTGCACCAAACAGCTACGACAATATTAAAAAAAGAGGTATTTTCGATTATGAAAAAATGTGGGGTAGCCCCCCCCCCCCCCCCAATAAAATCCGGGCTACGTCCCTGATTAGGGCTATATCAAGATATCGTCCGATACAGCCCATCTTTGCATTTAACCTGCTTATGGGCAAAAAAAAGAATCTGTGCAAAGTTTCACCTCAATATCTCTATCTGTAGCGTGATTTCAACAGACAGACGGACGGACATGGCAAGATCGTCTTAGATTTTTACGCTGATCAAGAATATATATACTTTATAGCGGCGGAAATGAATATTTCGATGTGTTGCAAATGAAATGACAAAATGAATATACCCCCATCCTGTGGTGGTAGGTATAATTATTGCCAAAAACCTTCTATCATATTCAAAATTATGCGAAATTTTTTAGTAAAACGTCTCCAGGCCACCCCATTTGTATCTCACAAAAGCTTTGGCCAATTCAACTTATCCAACTCTTTAAACTCCCTTCTCGGAATCTAATTGCTAATTTCTATATCTGTTTTGGTGCCTTGGCATACCATGCACCTTTTATCTGCAGTTGAATATGAGATGCTACGCTCTCTAGCTGTTGCACTTACCTTTGATCGTCCAGGATATTCCCCAAAGGAAGATGCTTCTGAGTTAGCTGTGGCTGTGGCTGTGGATGGTCTTGCAGATATTGTTGATTGTATTCCTGCCATTGCTCAGAGTCATGCACTGTTGGTTGTTGTTGCTTTTGTTGTTGCAGTATCCTTTCCACCATGGAGTACAGCATATGTTCGGAGGCAAGTAGTTCCTGTTGAAAACGTTCACGAAACAACAGCGGTGATGATGATGTCGATGAAAAATCATGAGGGAATTTGCCACCCGGCACATCACGTTTCTGGGGTGCTCCTGTGCCACGGTTATGGCTTTCAGCTGATGTGGAGTTTTGGCAATTTCTGTAACAGGACGGCGAGGAGGTGGATGAGGCAGAGGAGTCAAAGGCATTGCAGGAGGTTACATGCGAATAAAATAACACAGATAAGGTAGCCAAAGCTAAAGTCAATATACCAAGGCAAATGTAAACCGAACTCAGAGATGTTGTGGCAGAGCCAGACGAAGCAAGTTTTTCGCTGGACCTAGTTTGTGGCGGCAGGTGCGGGAGTTTATGGTGCTGGTGGGGTTGTTGCAGGGAGTCGTGTTGCTGGCTTTTGTTTTCTTTTGGAGCAACGTTTCTGGGTAAATTGCATTGGCAATTTTTGCATTTACATGTTGGCACAATATCTGCAGGATCATTTATTCTGGCTAAGTTTCTCGTTTGTGTTGAATATTCAGCAGCTTTTGTCGTCGTTGTTGTTTGCGGTGTTGTTGGCAACCTAGTCTTGCCATTGGCAACTTCGAACTTGAGCAAAGGTGCCTCTATCGCAGCCGATATCTGTCCCTGAGCCTGAGCCTGCACACCCATCTCCTTGGCATTGGCATGCATATCTGTTGGCCTGAAACGACTATAACCCTCCTCTGCTTCGGCGTCTTCCTCATCCTCTTCCTCGCTATGCACAGTGTCTTCTTCTTCATCGTTAGCTGTCCTTTGCCGAGTTCCGGTATCCTCAGTTTTTTTGCGTTTTTTACCGCTTTGTCTCATTTGATTTATGCCCACAAACATCTTTTCTCCTTAGTTTATGCTTGGTGTTTGAGTTTTTCCCTCTTTGTTTGCTCTTTATTTCCGATTACACGCAGGTGTGGGTACCTAAATGCTTGCTGAGGTGTCTGTGTCAGTGTGTGTGCGTTGGAGGCAAGAGCGCTTTCTTTGTTCAGGCTTTTGTAATCAACACATTAGTATGAAAGTTGTTTCCTTTGTTTCATTCCTCCTTTGCCAATGAAGCAATCAATTGGGGTTTTTTTTGAAATTTTATATTTTCCATAGAAGTGAAACAAAAACATATAAGGAAGATAGAAAATAGAAAGAAGACAACACAATCACTTTATTAAATGACTATATAATTTGTAAACGTTAGTGTTGGATTATTGATTGTTAGAGTTGGGCTATTGAACAAATTGAATGGTTGTGATAAATTGTTTGGTATAAAATACAAAGAAATTCATGAAATTTAAAAGTAATAAGAAAATTAAAAATTGACAATAAGAAAAAGCGTGCCAAGTTCGGACCGATCGAATCTTATATACCCTCCACCATGGATCGCTTTTGTCAAGTGTTTTGACCGATATCTCTTGGTTTGGCTTTTGGAGGCAAAAGTCCAATTGCAAGAAATATAACCGGGAGTTGGTTCATATGGGAGCTATATCGGATTATGAACAAATTTTAAACATACTTGGCACAGCTGTTGAAATTCAAAACAAATCAATTCCTGCAAAATGTCAACCAATTCTGTTAACAATAGCGCCCTCTAGAGGCTCAGGAAGTCTATACCCAAGATCGGTTTATATAGGATGTATATCAGGTTATGAACCGATTTAGACCATACTTGACACAAGTGTTGATGGTCGAAATAAAACACATGAAGCAAAAATTCAGCCAAATTGTATGATAATTGCGCCCTCTAGAGGCTCAGGAAGTCCAGATCCACGATCGGTTTATATAGGATGTATATCAGGTTATGAACTGATTTAGACCATACTTGACACAAGTGTTGATGGTCGAAATAAAACACTTGGTGCAAAATTTCAGCCAAATTGCATGATAATTGCGCCCTCTAGAGGCTCAGGAAGTCTATACCCAAGATCGGTTTATATAGGATGTATATAAGGTTATGAACTGATTTAGACCATACTTGACACAAGTGTTGATGGTCGAAATAAAACACCTGGTGCAAAATTTCAGCCAACTTCGATGATAATTGCGCCCTCTAAAGACTCATGAAGTCAAGATCCCACATCGATTTATAAGAAAACTACATCAAGTTATGAACCAATATGGACCATACTTTTAACAGTTGTTGATAGTCAAAATAAAACAATTGATGCAAAAATTCAGCTAAATAGTATGAGAAGTGCGCCCTCTAGCGTCTTAAGAAGCGAAGATCTGAGATCGACTTCTAAGGGAACTATATCAGGTTGTGAACGGATTTGAACCATACCTAACAAAGTTGTTGATGATCAAATCCAAATACCTCGTTCAAAATTTAAGCCAAATCAAATGAGAATTGCGCCCCTTAGTTGCTGATGGTCAAATCTAAATACCTCGTTCAAAATTTAGGCCAAATCAGATGAGAATTGCGCCCCCTAGAGCCTCAAGAATTCAAGATTCGAGATGGGTTTATGAAGGAGCTATATCAGGTTATACACCGATTTAAACCATACTGAACACAGTTTTTGGAAGTCAAAACAAACCAATTAATGCAAAATTTCAGCCAATTCAGTTAACAATTGCGCCCTCTAGAGGCTCAGGAAGTCCAAATTCAAGGTCGGTTTATGTAGGACGTATATCAAGTTATGAACCTATTTAGACCATACTTGACACAAGTGTTGATGATCAAAATGAAACACTTGGTGCAAAAACTCAGCCAAATTGTCAGCCAAGCCAATCAGCCAAGAGATATCGGCTTATATGGCAGATATACCTAAAGAAGTAAAAAGGCGTTAAGTTCGGCCGGGCCGAACTTTGGATACCCACCACCTCGGGAATATATGTAAACCACATTTCGTCAAACTCCAGCGAAAAATTCATACCTTATGCCCCATAGCAGCTATATCGAAATATGTTCCGATTAGGACAATAATTGCACCTTTTATGGACCCAAAGACTTAAATCAAGAGATCGGTCTATATGGCAGCTATAACCAAATGTTCATCGATCTAGACCGAATTGCATAAGTATATCGAGGGGCTTAACATAACTCACTGTCTCAAATTTCGGCGACATCAGAAAATAAATGCGCTTTTTATGGGCCCAAAGCCTTAAATCGAGATATCGTTCTAAATAGCAGCTATATTCAAATCTGAACCGATCTGGGCCAAATTGAAGAAGGATGTCGAAGGCCCTAAATTAACTCGCTGTTCCAAATTTTGGCTACATCGGACTATAAATGCACCTTTTATGGGCCCAAGACCCTAAATCGAGATATTGGTCTATATGGCAGCTATATACAAATCTGAACCGATCTGGGCCAAATTGAAGAAGAACATGACTCACTGTCAAAAATTCGGCGACATCGGACAATAATTGCGCCTTTTATCGGTCCAAAACCTTAAATCGAGAGATCGGTCTATATGGCAGCCATGTCCAAATCTGGGCCAAATTGAATAGGGATTTCGAAAGGCCTTAGACAACTCACCGTCCCAAATTTCAGCAAAATCGGATAACAAATGTGGCTTTTATGGGCCTAAGATCTTATTAGGCGGATCGGTCTATATAACAGCTATATCCAAATCTGGACCGATCTGGACCAAATTGAAGAAGGATGTGGGGGGGCCTAACGCAACTCACTGTCCCGAATTTCACCAAAATCGGATGCCAAAAAATGGCTTTTATAGGCCTAAGACCCTAAATCGGCGTATCGGTCTATATGGGGGCTATATCAAGATAAAGTCCGATATAGCCCATCTGCGAACTTAACCTCTTTATGGACAAAAAAAGAATCTGTACAAAGTTTCAGTTCAATATCTCAATTTTTAAAGACTGTAGCGTGATTTCAACAGACAGACGGACGGACATGGCTAGATTGTCTTAGATTTTTACTCTGATCAAGAATATATATACATTATTGGGTCGGAAATGGATATTTCGATGTGATGCAAACGAAAAAGCAAAACGAATATACCACCATCCTTCGGTGGGTGGCGTAAAATGGTAATGTAGACTCTGGACTCTGAATCACTTTCTGATTCGATTAAGCTATGTCCGTCTGTCTGCTCGTCTGTCTGTTCGTCTGTCTGTCCGTCTGTCTGTCTGTCCGTCTGTCTGTCCGTCTGTCTGTCCATCTGTCTGTCTGTCCGTCTGTCTGTCCGTCTGTCTGTCCATCTGTCTGTCTGTCTGTCCGTCTGTCTGTTCGTCTATCTGTTCGTCTGTCTGTCTGTCCGTCTGTCTGTTCGTCTATCTGTTCGTCTGTCTGTCTGTCCGTCTGTCTGTCCGTCTGTCTGTCCGTCTGTCTGTCCATCTGTCTGTCTGTCCGTCTGTCTGTCCGTCTGTCTGTCCATCTGTCTGTCTGTCTGTCCGTCTGTCTGTCTGTCCGTCTGTCAGTCCGTCTGTCTGTCTGTCTGTCCGTCTGTCTGTCTGTCCATCTGTCTGTCCGTCTGTCTGTCCATCTGTCTGTCCGTCTGTCTGTCCGTCTGTCTATCCGTCTGTCTGTCTGTCAATCCGTCTGTCTATTCGTCTGTCTATCCGTTTGTCTGTCTGTCCGCCTGTCTGTCCGTCAGTCTGTCTGTCTGTCTGTCCGTCTGTCCATGTTAATTTGTGTACAAACTACAGGTCACAGTTTTCATCCGATCGTCTTCAAATTTGGTACGGATATATTTTTCGGCCTAGAGACGAAGCCTATAGGAATTGGAAAAAATAGGTTCAGATTTGGATAAAGCTCCCATATATATGTTCGTCCGATTTGCAGTAATAATGCAATTAAATGGTCATTTCTTAAACGATTTTCTTGAAATTTGAGAGGAAGGCTTTTCTTATGACTCTCGACATTACTGGTGAATTTCGTAGAAATCGGCCCAGATTTAGATATAGCTGTCATATATGTATATCGCCCGATTTACACTTCTAGAGCCACTGCAAGCGCATTTATTTACCAGAATTGCCAAAATTTTGCACACTACGACGACTACCACCATCTCGGAGAAGTTTGCTCGAAAACGGTTTAGATTTGAATATAGCTCCCATATAAATGTTCGTCAGATTTTGAGAAATATTCCAATAAAGTGCCCATTTGTTAACCGAAATTTGGCTGGAAAGATTTCCTTTTGAATCTCGACATTTCATAGAAATCGGTCCAGATTTAGATATAGCTGTCATATATGTATCTCGCCCGATTTTCAATCCAAGAGCCACAGCAATCGCACTTTTTAACTAATCTTGCCAAAATTTTGCACAACGCTTTTCTCGACGACTACCACCATATCTGAGAAGTTTGCTTGAATTCGGTTCAGATTTAAATATAGCTCCCATATATATGTTCGTCAGATTTATAGTAATTTGCAAAAATGTTGCCATTTGTCAACCGTAGTTATTACAGTTTGAACATATTCGCTCGAAATTTGATAGGGATTGTTTAATAACCCATCTGGAAACATCCGCCGAAGTTCATCAAAATTGTTTCAGAATTCGATATAGGTCCCACATTGTATTTATAGGGTAGAAGTAGGGTATTATACAGTCGGCAACGCCCAACTTTTGCCCTTCCTTACTGATTGCTTGTAAATTCAATAGGAATTCCCTTTCCTAAAATTGCATTATCCCTAATTCCAATACCCCATATTTGAAAATAGTGTGTCAAGCTGTTCTTTAGTGAAAGTCTTAAAATTGCATTATCTATTTCTCCGAACGAGACAAACATACTTGACAAGGAATGCAACAAACAAAAAGGTGAGGGGATAAAAATATTCCTCCATAGCCCACAGTGTGTACCATAATAAAGTAAAAATCCCCATTTCACCAAAGACAGGAAAACGGAAAAGCTTTCTTGTAAATTCGGAAAATAGAACTACGAAAGACAAGGGAATACCAAAATTTCCAAGGCCCCAGCCACGTACATATGCTACGTTTCTACTTCCATTTTGGTTTTTGCTCTACCGCTCAATGCAAGGCCACCATCAACCATGAAATGAACCAAGATTTTGTGGCTGCAGGAAAAGATTTCCAGGAATAAAACCACAAATTTAAATAAAACTCTCGTAGCGTGTTATTTGGGTCTTGGGCCTCAAAGGAGGAATGTTAAGCGAAAGGGAAAGCTAAAACAAACGATTGCCACAAGCAACAAGTAAGTGAGTTTTTCGCAGTAAAAACCTGGCGTGAAATAATAGAACCATGGTTAATGGTTTGTGGTAGCACACACTCACAAATAAATCGCCAGGATTGGGTGCACCCCTAAGTGTATGAGTAATAAAACCACCCATACGCCTGGGTGTTCCAGAAAGCATTTGCGTCACTGTTGACTCACCATGCTAACAGCATTTTAATTGTTTGCCTCATGGATGGAAATTTTTACCATTACCACAAAATGATTTCTATTCACTGCTTTCACAATTTATGAAGTCAATCCAAAACATGGTTGACGTTGGTCGTCAACGTCCCGTTTAGGTACTTTTGTGGAAAAATGTGATGATTGCGTTTTATTGTAGACGCCTGCCGCTGCAATTTAGGGTAATTGAATTTCACCAACTCAACGCTTGATTGAGGGAATGTGTCACTATAATGTTTTGAAATATTTCGAATTTATATAACAAAGGGGAGAGCAAAGTAGAGAGAGAGAGAGAGAGAGAGTGATTGGTGGATCACTTGGTCACCGACGGTGGCACATAACGCATATAAATTCTGTGACAATGTGGTTTTTGTCAAAACCTTAATTAATGGCCGCAGCCCCTAACATCAGCACACACACACACATCAACCATCAATGCGGCCATCTAAATTGGCCATTAGTTATGAATGGTCATAAAATAAATACCCATCTACATGCATACATATGTGCGTGTCAAATATTCATATGTGGACAATGGCGGCAAGCAGGGGTGTATGTACGTGTGTTTGACATTTATTAAAAATATTGTAGAAAAATATCAAATGTGGATTATTCTTCTGAATTTGAATGCAAGGGATGAGTAATGGTTAGTAGTGTAGCTTCTATTTTAGACTGGGGTTAAATGTGCAAACGTCGCACAGTGGGATAGAATTGAAAAAATAAAACTAGCAAAAAATATGCCATTTGCAAACGGATAGAGGCAACTCTTTGAAATTTTAAATGGTTAAAGCTGAGGTGCTATCGGCCATGGTAGGGGTGTCTCTTGACACACCCCAAAAGTTGGGCACATCAGCATTTCGAAAAACTGTTCGGGCTGTTCCGAGTTTGCTGAAATTTGGGACAGTGAGTTGTGATGGGCCCTTCGACCCCTTTCTACAATATGGCCCAGATCGGTTCAGATATGGATATAGCAGCCATATAGACCGATCCGCCGACTTAGGGTCTTGGGCCCATAAAAGCCACATTTATTATCCGATTTTGCTGAAACTTGAGACAATGAGTTTTGTTAGACCATTCAACATCCTTCTTTAATTTGCCCCAGATCGGTCCGGATTTGGATATAGTTACCATATGGACCGATTTCTCGATTTAAGGTTTAAGGCACACAAAAGTCGCATTTATTGCCCGAAGTCACTGAAATTTGGAACAGTGAGTTGCGTTAGTCTCTTCGACATATTTCTGCAATTTTTTCTAGATCGATCGAGATTTGGATATAGCTGCCATATGGACCGATCCGCCGATTTAGGGTCTTAAGCCCATAAAAGCCACATTTGTTATCCGATTTTGCTAAAACTAGGGACAGTGAGTTGTAATAGGTCCTTCGACACTTTTCTTCAATATGGCCCAGATCGGTACAGATTTGGATATAGCTGCCATATACACTGATCCTCCGATTTAGGGTCTTAGGCCAATAAAAGCCGCAGTTATTATTCGATTTCGCCGAAATTTGGGTCAGTGAGTCGAGTTGGGGCCTTCGACATCCTTCTTCAATTTAGTCCAGATCTGTCCAGATTTGGATATTACTGTCATATACACCGATCCTCCGATTTAAGGTCTTAGGCCTAAAAAGCCACATTTATAATCCAAATTTGCTGAAATTTGGGACAATGAGTAGCGTTAGGTCCATCAACAACTTTCTTCAATTTGGCCCAGATCGGTTCAGATTTGAATATAGCTGCCATATAGACCGATCTCTCGATTTAAGGGTTTGGGCCCATAAAAAGCGCATTTATTGTCCGAGTTTGCTGAAATTTCGGACAGTGAGTTACGTTTTGCCCTTCGATATCCTTCTTCAATTTGGCTTAGATCGATCAAGATTTGCATATAGCCGCCATATAGAAAAATCTCTCGATTTAAGATTTCGGGCCCATAAAAGCCGCATTTATTGTCCGATGTCGCCGAAATTTGGAACAGTGAGTTGTTTTAAGCTCCTCGACATATTTTTGCAATTTACCTCAGTTCGGTTTAGATTTGAATATGACTGCCATATAGACTGATTTCTCGATTAAAGGTTTTGGGCTCATAAAAGGCCTATTTATTGTCCGATGTCCGACAACCAGCAAAAGTTAAAGCATCTAGGAACCGAACAATGATGATCGAGAGACCGGTTTACATGAGAGCTATATCAGGCTTTAAACTGATTTAGGCCGTATTTCGAGCAATTGTTGGAAGTCATAAAAGAAATTGAAATTAAATTACGGCTTGTAGGGGTTCAAGAAGTCAAATCGGAAGGTCGGTTTATACGGGAGCTATATCAGGTTATAGACCGATTTGAACCGTACTTGGCACAGTTGTTGAAAATAATAACAGAACAGTGAAAGCAAAGTTTTAGCCAAATTGCACAAAAATTGCGGCTTCCAGGGGCTCAGGAAGTAAAATCGTGAGATCAGTTTATATGGGCGCTATATCAGGTTTAAGACCGATTTGGACGGTAGTAAACACAGTTATTAGAAGTCATAATGCAACACCATGTAAAAATTTGAGCCAAATTGGAAAAAAGGCGGCTTCCAGGGGCTTAAGAAGTCAAATCGGGAAATCGGTTAATATTTGAGCTATTGGGTTGCCCAAAAAGTAATTGCGGGTTTTTTAAAAGAAAGTAAATGCATTTTTAATAAAACTTAGAGTGAACTTTAATCAAATACACTTTCTTTATACTTTTTTCTAAAGCAAGCTAAAAGTTACAGCTGATAACTGACAGAAGAAAGAATGCAATTACAGAGTCACAAGCTGTGAAAAAATTTGTCAACGCCGACTATATGAAAAATCCGCAATTACTTTTTGGGCAACCCAATATATCTAAATCTCATCCGATATGGCCCATTTGTAATACCCAATGACCTACATCAATATTAAATATCTGTGCAAAATTTCAAGCGGCTAGCTTTACGCGTTCGACTGCTATTGTGATTTCGACAGACGGAGGGACGGATGGAGGGACGGACATGGCTAGATCAACTTAGAATGTCGAGACGATCAAGAATATATATAGTTTATAGGGTTTTAGGTCAATATTTCGAGGTGTTACAAACGAAATGACTAGATTAGTATACCCCCATCTTATGGTGGTGGGTATAAAAAATATGTCATATGAAAATTGATAGCGGTAACTCTTTGATATATGAAATGATTGAAGCTGAGGTCTTACCAAAATCCTGTGCAAAATTTTAAGGCCCTAGGTGTTTTGGGTGTCTCTTCTTAACATAGCACTAAAGGTTGTCACCTTGGGATTTCCAAAAATTGTTCGTGCTGCCTAATTTTTATTTGTGGTTCGATTTTCAAAACTTTTTTTTGCTGGATAGTTCTTAAAAATTCCAACAAAAAAGTCTGCTTAAGGTATACAAAATTTCGACTGGTTACGGGGGTATTCAAAATTGTTTTTTTTTTGAAATTTTGGTAGGGAACAGCTTTCAGAAGACACCTTTTGCTGCTCTGATAGTCTTTGAGTCATGTGTTGTATACATTTCAATACACTTCCGCTTTTGTACGACATACTCTGTTATAAAGTCAGCGGACCTCTTTCCCAATATTGCGAATCTGTCCATTCATACAGGGCTGATTACATTTCTCGGGCTGATTGGACTGATTATCTTTCTCGAAGAGGACAACTGTCTTCGAAAGACTCCACTAGTATAGTGCTTGGACAATCTAAATTATTTTGGCCAAATCTTTTATGGATGGACAATTTTGACAAAATTTTCTGGAAATATAAAATTTCAACAAGAAACCTACTGCTGGCGCTTAACGATTTTGTTTTAAACTGCATTAAATTACAATAAATTTCAAAATCATTTATTTAATTTTTTTAGCCAACATCTGTCATTTTCCATCTCTTCTGAGACTATGGCAACTTCATAATTTAATTTTCTAATTTATGACGTAGCACAATATATTTGAGCATTTTCAATATCAGATATTATTTTATCTTAGCTATGAATGTGCTTCTGCCGCATGATAAATGCGAGCAAAGTCAAAAACTGGCGTTTCATAAATTGTTTTTTTTTTTTTTTAATTTTTCTGTTAAATTTATGCCCCAGCAGCAGCCATCTATGTTCTCAATCACAAGCAAATCTAGCCAGGGCTTTTCACCTCTCAATGAATTGTATGATAAAGCAAGAGAGGCCATGATATATAGAAGATATAAACTTTAAATAAAAAATTACAAAAAAAAATCATTATTAATATTCGAAAGAAACTCTCCCATTGATACAAAAAAAACGGCATAAAAATAAATCATAACACCAACGCAAAATCAACAACCCATGGGTATTTTTTACAATGAGCAACACAACCACTTTCCAATGTTTTTCCCATGAGCTTTATGAGAGGGGGAATAAAAAAACAAATTTATTTAAAGCAAATACAACTTGATGTACTGCAAATCAGCACAGTCCACTGAAGTCAATATCAATTTTGTAGATTTTTGTCCAAATGAATTTATTTCGAATTTTTTGTTTAACTCACATTTGTTGCTTCATTTAAATAAGTTATTGGCAAATAAATGAATGAGCAAAATAACAACAAAGTGTAAATTTTTTACGCATCACTACAAATAATGCAACAGATTTAATACTGTGAATACCATTCAAGAAGAATTTTAAAGCAAAACTTGGATATTTGGATGGATTAATCAAAGTAATCAAAGGCCGTATGAGAGCAACATCCAAATACAAACCGTTTTTATTGACTCCATGAACTCCCTGATCCAAATTTCACAGGTATTATCAAAGAAGAACCATATACGACACGGATGTCGAAAAGCCTTACATTAGTCACTGTGTCAAATTTCAGTGAAATCGGATTAATATGCCCCTTTTATTGGGGCAAGACTTTAAATCAAGAGATCGGTCTATGTGGCAGCTGTATCCAAATCTGGACCGATCTGGGCCAAATTGAAGAAAGATGTCGAAGGACCTAACACAACTTACTGTCCCAAATTTCAGCAAAATCGGGTAATAAATGCGGTTTTTATGGGACTAAGACCCTAAATCGGCGGATCGGTCTATATGGCAGCAATATGCAAATCTGGGCAGAACTGGGCCAAATTGCAGATATATGTCGACGGGCCTAACACAACTCACTGTCACAAATTTTGGCAAAATAGAATAATAAATACGCATTTTAAGGGCCCAAGACCTTCAATCGAGAGATCGGTCTATGTGGCAGCTGTATCCAAATCTGGACCGATCTGGGCCAAATTGAAGAAAGATGTCGAAGGACCTAACACAACTTACTGTCCCAAATTTCAGCAAAATCGGGTAATAAATGCGGTTTTTATGGGACTAAGACCCTAAATCGGCGGATCGGTCTATATGACAGCAATATGCAAATCTGGACCGATCTTTGCCAGATTGAAGGGAAAAATCTATGGGACAAAACTCACTTTCCCAAATTTCAGCAAAATCGGATAAAATGAGGCTTTTATGTTGGGACAGTGGGTTGTGTTAGGCCCTTCGACATTTTTTCTGCTACTTGAACCAAATCGGTCCAGATTTGGATATAGCTGCCATATAGACCGATATCTCGATTTAAAGTCTTGGTCCCATAAAAGGCGCATTTATAATCCGATTTCACTGAAATTTGACACTGTGACTTATGTTAGGCTTTTCGACATCAGTGTCATATATGGATCAGATCGGTTTGGTGTTTGGATATAGCTGCCAAAAAGACCAACAATTGAACAATGACTTGGGCTTTTTAGAACTTGGTCCAAATCGGAATATATTGGGTTGCCCAAAAAGTAATTGCGGATTTTTCATATAGTCGGCGTTGACAAATTTTTTCACAGCTTGTGACTCTGTAATTGCATTCTTTGTTCTGTCAGTTATCAGCTGTTACTTTTAGCTTGCTTTAGAAAAAAAGTGTAAAAAAAGTATACTTGATTAAAGTTCATTCTAAGTTTTATTAAAAATGCATTTACTTTCTTTTAAAAAATCCGCAATTACTTTTTGGGCAACCCAATATTTCGATATAGCTGCTATGGGGCATAAGTTATGCATTTTTCACCGGATTTTGGTTTATATATATACCCGAGGTGTTGTGTATCCAAAGTTCGACCCGGACCAACTTCACGCCATTTTACTTGTTTTTCAATCGTATATTTAGGTACTTTATTTACTAATTGAGCTAAAGCGCTCAATATTGGCATTCATTCATACCTTGACAATATATATTGGGCGGCTTAATGAGTTTTCCGACGCATTGTTATTCTTGTTTCTATTTGGTACCTTTTTTTTACAGAAGGGGATATATTTCTGAAATTTTATACGCAGTTGATGCAAAACCTCATAATTTTATGAAATGAGTGACTACCTTGGTCACTCAGATGGCATACACAATATTTTTTTGCGCATTTTTTGGTAAAATGTCCTCTCTGGGCCAATGTTTTGTTTTTTTTTGCTGTCCCTTTTGCCAGCCTGGCAAAAACCTCTCGCACTATACCAAAAATTTATAGCCCACAAGTGCCATAGATTTGCGAAATGTTTGCTTTCTGCTTTTCGCTTAAGTTTTGTTTCATTTTTTAGTTAGTTTTTGTTGTTGTTTTTTTTTTTGTTTTGAATGCATACAATGTTGCAGCATAGCATAGCAGCGTCAATGACACCAAAAGGGAAGCTCAGCTTGATGCTGGGCGTTTTGGTATGCCTTAGTTGGTGGGTCAGTTTTTCTTTTTCACAGTTCTTTGATTAATATTCATAAGGATGGATAAAAATTTCCAAATACACAGACACACTCACACTCACACAAAGTTCAATAAAACACGCTCAGTGGCCTGTGCCCGTGGAGTCTGTGTGTGTGGCCTTCTGCTGGAGTGCAGTGTATGTGTGTGTGTGTGTAAGTCTATCAGTCTGAGTCTGGGTCGGTTGCCAATATTTAGTGATTTATGTGGCTGTGCTTCATTATGGAAAATTGAAAATAAACAATCATGAGTTTGTGCCAGAGTGAATGGCAAAATTTCTATGTTCCTTCCACTACCATTCCAGTTAATGCTAATCATTTTCCATACTCATTCATAATTGGCCCTTCATAGAATTATGTAGAGAATATGCAATGAGAAATGGGGCAAATTGAGTTTCGAAATGATTGATTATGAGATCTATAGATATTTGGGTTTATCCTTGGAATGAAAAAAATATTTTGTTGGTGAACAAAATGAACTTAATGAGATATGAGTGTTATGGAATACGACTTTGAAAGGGGTATTTCCATTGCAAAGATGTAAGTTGCAATAGCAAAAATTGGTTTCTTGACAACAACAATTTATGCTTTTGATGTTTTTACTTTTGCAACACAGTAGAAGCAATGCTTAGTATATCGTTATAGCTAATGATCCGAATATGATGAGGTAATGATTAATGTTTAACCTATTGCCATAGCCGAGCTTGAGCACATTAATTGTTGTCCATCTTAATGTGAAGGGTGCTGAACAACTCAAGTCTGTTTTTTTTACACATAAACTACCAAACAACTGAAACTGAAGGTAGGACAAGCTGGGTTAGCTTTCATAACCCTTCATCAGCTCAAATTAAGACACACAATTATCAGAAAGATAACAGAAATATCATTGGGGCCTAACCCCCATGAATTTTAATTGACATATTTTTCTATAAGCTCTCTGAATTGAGCTACAATTCTCTAGGGATGGATTTATGTGACGGATATAGCAATTTATTGACCTATCTGGGTGATATTTGGTATGAGAGAGAGAGAGAGAGAGATAGAGATTAGGGGGACTAAGTGCCTTCCATGAGCTCGAGAAGTAAAATCCGGAGATCGATTTGTATTGGAGATTTATTGGGTTGCCCAAAAAGTAATTGCGGATTTTTTAAAAGAAAGTAAATGCATTTTTAATAAAACTTAGAATGAACTTTAATCAAGTATACTTTTTTTACACTTTTTTTCTAAAGCAAGCTAAAAGTAACAGCTGATAACTGACAGAAGAAAGAATGCAATTACAGAGTCACAAGCTGTGAAAAAATTTGTCAACGCGAACTGTATGAAAAATCCGCAATTACTTTTTGGGCAACCCAATATATCTATCTATCTTGATGGGCTATGGTGCGAGTGTAGACAGACATAAGCACCAGCATGCGTACATAACTTCAGCCAAATCGAATAAAACTTGAGACTTAAAGGGGCTCAAAAGTCAAATCGGCAGATCGCTCTATATGACGGCCATATATTGTATAAAAATTATCTCATCTGAACCATATTTGGGTCGGATGTCTGCAAATCGGATAATAAATACAGCTTTTATAAGCTCTAGATCCTTCATCGACAGATCGGTCTATATAAGAGCTATATCCAAATATGGTCCATTTGGACCCGTTTAAAAGCTTGACCTGCTTGCAGCAAAAACACGTATATGTGCTAAATTTCAGTCCAATATCTCAATTTTTGAATGCTGCAGAGTGATAACAACAGACGGACGGACAGACACAGGTACATTGATAAATCGACTTAGAATTTTACTACGATCCGATATATTGGGTTGCCCAAAAAGTAATTGCGGATTTTTTATATAGTCGGCGTTGACAAATTTTTTCACAGCTTGTGACTCTGTAATTACAGATGGACGGACAGACACAGGTACATTGATAAATCGACTTAGAATTTTACTACGATTCGATATATTGGGTTGCCCAAAAAGTAATTGCGGATTTTTTATATAGTCGGCGTTGACAAATTTTTTCACAGCTTGTGACTCTGTAATTGCATTCTTTCTTCTGTCAGTTACAGTTAGCTGTTACTTTTAGCTTGCTTTAGAAAAAAAGTGTAAAAAAAGTATATTTGATTAAAGTTCATTCTAAGTTTTATTAAAAATGCATTTAGTTTCTTTTAAAAAAATCCGCAATTACTTTTTGGGCAACCCAATATATATACGTTGTAGGGTCAGACATGGATATTCCGATGTAGGGTCAGAAATGAATATTTCGGAATGCCTAACAAAATATAACCCCTATACTATGGTGGTGGGTATAAAAATAACAATCCCAAGACTAGTTTTCGACTTATAATAGTTGAAATCGAACCATGATACCTTAAAATGTGTTTTTATACCCACCACCGAAGGATGGGGGTATTTTCGTTTTGTCGTTTCCGTTTGCAATACATCAATATATCAATTTCCGACCCCATAAAGTGTATATATTCTTGATCAGCGTAAAAATCGAAAACGATGTAGCCATTTCCGTCTGTCTGTCCATCTGTCTGTTGAAATCACGCAAAAAATAGAGATATTCAGCTGAAACTTTGCACAGATTCTTCTTTTGTCCATAAGCAGGTTAAGATCGAAGATGGGCTATATCGGACCATATCTTGATATAGCCCCCATACAGACCGATCGGCCGATTTAGGGTCTTAGACCCATAAAAGCCACATTTATTATCCGGTTTTTGGTGAAATTTGGGGCAGTGAGTTGTGTAAAGCCACTCGTCATATCTCTTCAATTTGGCCCAGATCGGTGCAGATTTGGATATAGCTGTCATATAGACCGATCCGCCGACAGGCCCATAAAAGGCGCATTTATTGTTTAATGTCGCCGAAATTTGTGACAGAGAGTTGTGTTAGGAACTTCAACATCCTTCTTCAATTTAGCTCAGATCGGCCCAGATTTAGATATAGCTGCCATATAGACCGATCTCTCGATTAAGGTTTTGGGCCCCTAAATGGCGCATTTATTGTTCGATGTCACCGAAATTTGGGACAGTGAGTTGTGTTAGGCTCTTCGACTTCCTTCTTCAATTTAGGTTATATCGGTTCAGATTTGGATATAGCTGCCATATAGACCGATCTCTCGATTAAGGTTTCGGGCCCCTAAATGGCGAATTTATTGTTCGATGTCGCCGAAATTTGGGACAGTCAGTTAAGTTAAGCCCCTCGACATACTTCAGCAATATGGCACAGATCGGTCCAGATTTGGACATAAACGTCATATAGACTGATCTCTCGATTCCAGGTTTTGGGCCCATAAAAGGTGCATTTAGTGTCCCATGTCGCCGAAATTTGGGACAGTGAGTTGTGTTAGGCCCTTCGACATCCTTATTCAATTTGGCCCAGATCGGTCCAGATGTGCATATAGACCGATCTCTTGATTTAAGGTTTTGGGCTCATAAAAGGCGCATTTATTATCCGATGTCGCCGAAACTTGAAACAAAAGCAATGTTAGTTCCCTCGACATCCTTCTTCAATTTGGCCCAGATCGGTCCAGATTTGGATGTAGCTGCCATATAGACCGATCTCTTGATTCAAGGTTTTGGGCCCATAAAGGCGCATTTATTGTCCGATTTCAACTAAATTTGGGACAGTGAGTTGTGTTAGGCCCTTGGATATCCTCCGTCCTTTTGGCCTAAATCGGTCCAGATTTGGATAAAGCTGCCATAAAGACCAATCTCCCGATTTAAGGTTTTCGGCCCATAAAAGGCGCAATTATTATTTGGGACGGGCCACCGTAGCGCAGAGATTAGCATGTCCGCCTACGACGCTGAACGCCTGGGTTCCAATCGACAGATCGATCTATATGGTAGCTATATCTAAATATAGTCCGATCTGAACCATATTTGGGTCAGATGTCGGGAGGCCTAAGACTACTCACTGTTTCAAATTTCAGCAAAATCGGATTAAAAATAAAGTTTTATGGGCATTAGACCATTTATCAGCAAATCGGTCTATATAGCAGCTACATTCAAATATGGTCCGATTTGGCCCGTTCAAGAACTTAACCATCGTGCATCAAAAAGATGTATCTATGCCAAATTTCAGCTCAGTATCTCAATTGTTGAAGGCTCTAGTGTGATTACAATAGATGGACGGGCAGACGGACACACACACAGACATCGTTAAATCGTCTTAGAATTTTACGACAATCCGAAATATATATACTTTGTAAGGTCGGAAATTGATATTTCGATGTGTTGCAAACGGAATGACTAAATGAATATACCCCCTATCCTATGGTGGTGGGTATAAAAATGTTTCTGAAATTATTTTGTATAGAGCAAATTTAATTAAAATTTTTTCTTCAGACAAAATCATTTTGGGTGGGGGGAGCTTGGGCCCACCCATGGCTACGCCCCTGATGGGAGCTGTATCTTAATCTGAATCGATTTTGATGAAATCTTGCACATATGTTAAGATCAGTAACAAAACAATTCGTGCCAAATTTTATGCAGACCGGTTGAAAATTGTTGCTACTACGGCTATCCCCCTCTGACTACGTCCCTGATGGGAGCTGTATCTTAATCTGAATCGATTTTGATGAAATCTTGCACACATGTTAAGATCAGTAACAAAACAATTCGTGCCAAATTTTATGCAGACCGGTTGAAAATTGTTGCTACTACGGCTAGCCCCCCCTGACTACGTCCCTGATGGGAGCTGTATCTTAACCGGAACCGATTTTGATGAAATCTTGCACATATGTTAAGATCAGTAAAAAAACAATTCGTGCCAAATTTTGTGCAGATCGGTTGAAAATTGTTGCTACTACGGCTAGCCCCCTCTGACTACGTCCCTGATGGGAGCTGTATCTTAATCTGAATCGATTTTGATGAAATCTTGCACATATGGTAAGATCAGTAAAAAAAACAATTCGTGTCAAATTTTGTGCAGACCGGTTGAAAATTGTTGCTACTACGGCTATCCCCCTCTGACTACGTCCCTGATGTGCATAACTTCGTGATGATTGGACAAAAAATACACCTGGACAGACGGGCATGGCTTAATCGAATCAATGGGTCTAGCTCTTCTCCTCCACAGCGTTGCAAACAAATTCACAAACTTATAATACCCTGTACCACAGTGGTGGTGTAGGTTATAATGAGTAAAATAATGTTAAGGTAAGGAACTAATATTCTAATGAATCTTGGGTGAATGTTCTCAAGACCAATAGCATTTGACTTGACTGATCTAAGGCTATGTAAAACTTGGTGGTGCGATACACATCACAATTCAAAACTACAATCAACATTTGAGCTTGCAGTTACTACACCCAAGGCTAACAGTAAGTTTTCTTTTTGTTCCCTTCTTCGGAAAATCAAATTCATCAAAAGTTTATATGTCAATATATGCACGTGGCCACTAAAGTTAACATCACAATTGGCCTTTAGACCATTTCTTTGCCTAAGAAAACATTTTTTCAAAATTTTTTTCTTGCAGAATAAAAATTATGTGTAAATATTTACTTGTAAATAGGGAACTTATTGCCCAATATTTGGTTTCTTTCTTTTTGTTTTTTACCGGCTCACTTCTGCATTTAACACTCTCTGACACTATGGTGTTAAGACAAAATATCAACATGGCCCATAAAATGAAAAAAATAAATAAATTATTTAAATCAAGATGTGGGTAACTGTGTATCACAATCATCATGGGGCATGGCGTAAGCACGAAATTAAATGAAGGCTCTAATTAAATGTTTAACAAACAGACGGAAATTATCGTTCTCAAGTTGTATACCTTGCTGGTTTATTTCACTCTTTTGAATTTCTTTGCTATGGATATGTGAAAAATTATTTAATAGCTGCTGTTATTTTCTTGGTTATTGCTTTGTTAATGAGGCATTTAAATAAATCTCTATTTTTTTCAGTAACTTATTTGGTTTTCTTATTTATTTTGCTCTCAATTTGGTTTAATTTAGTTGTTGAAATTCTTTTTTATCTCCCACTGTGATGCGTTAAGGTTAAAAGATTATTCATAGACAGCGGGGGAGGGCATTGTTTGTATTTTGTTTTTCACTACACTTCACTTTATCACTTCACACCTTATATATATTCCATATTCCAAAAATTTCCTTTGCTTTTCTTTGCATTCAATTTAATAATACTCTGTGGGGGGAGGGAGGAGTTTATTTTTAATTTTTCACATTAATTCAATAACTCCCACCCATTGCTTTAGCTCTCTCACTGCGGCTCTCTCAGTAGGTCTTACATTTCTTAATGAGCTCCATAATATTTCAATAAGACGATGGGTGCTGGGGTGTTTGGGGGGAGGTGTGTGCGTGTGAGTATATGTTTTGTTTAGAATACCGGCACTTGTTCACTTGTTTTTGTTGGCATAAAATTACGCGAGTTCTGTTTTCGTTGTTGTTGTTGTTGTTATTTTTTAATTGTTTGCCCTAAGCCCCTCAGCGTCGATTGATGCTTTAGTTGATACAATTACACTTAATGGTTGTTGTTTTTGTTTGTCTTCCTCTTCTTCCTGTTCGTAATGATGCTGTTGCATTTGTTTACATTCACGAGTTAAAGCCAGTGACGACGATGACGATGACGACGACGACGACGCCGGCAGCATGGGCGCTGCTGCTGTTGATGATTTACAATTCAATAAAAACACCACAACAGAGAAATCAAAGAAATGTGTGGCCGTAGCAGAGATGGCTGCTGTCAGACGTTCGACATTTATCCAGTGTGGCACATTCATATACAAACACATAATGCTAGGCTCAGGCGTTGTAGATATCGAAATGGTTGGGTGTTAAGGGGTTTAAATTGTGTGTTTGCTTTTATTTCTTTCAAATAAAACTCATGTTAAACTATCAAAAAAAAATCACTTTAATTTTCTTTTCTCACATAGGCTACTTTATTTTAAACATTTTATGAGAATATCTGAGGCCCATTACAAATCACATGATATTTTTCAATAGAAAAAAGGTTTCGATTTTAAAGACTTTTTCATTGGGGTTTTTTTTTTTTTCATACACAAAACCTTATCATTTTCTTTTGTATTTGATTTTCTTCATTTCTTATAATAAACTAAGTTAGTGGGTTAGTAATGTGTTTAGATATTACTTTTTTATAAATTTGTTTCATTTCTCTGATTAGTAAGCTTTGTAAATATTTCTGGGTGTGATAAAATTACGGTATTTTACGTTTTCGTTGCCGATGTTAAACAAACACTTCGAAACAGCCGCAAGGGGGGGGGGGGGCTGTATTAACCGCACGATAGCAAAATTTCAACTGACTGAAAATGTTCCCTTGTCTAGGGTATTTATAACATTTTCAGATAACAGCGCTGGCATACAAATAAAAGAGTTCACACTCTTTTGCTAAAAATCTCTTAACTCTCTCTTACAAAATGTTAGAATTTTCATAGTTTTTGGTCTCTTTGGTTAACGGTCTAAATTTGTATTTATCTTCATATAAGGTAAATATAATGGAAAATCCTTATGCTTAACCCCGTTTAAATAAATTTAGCCGGCTTTTTATTTTGCTCTTAACTTTTTGCCGTTGTTTTATTCTCACAAGCACACACAAAACAAACGTTTAATCTCATCTTTTGTTTTTGATTTTTTTTCCATTTTCCCTCCATAGACCGGAAGTTCTCAAAGGATATTTAATTTCCTTTTTGCAAACCGTTTTTCCTGCCTTGACTTTGATCTGGCTTAAAAACTTTCCACAATATTTGTATCCTGCCTCTTGCATTGTATTTTTAATGAAAAAAAAAACAGCACATTGCAATAAAATCCTTTTTATCCTTGCGGACAAAGCAAAGCGAGCTGAGAAGAACTGAGAAAAAACAAAAATAATTAAAACCTTTATAACTTTGTTTATTCCTCTTCAACATTTTATTCTTTGAAAAACTAATGACCATGTTTATGATGAACAAAAGGCTTAAAGGTACTTAGTCACAAATGCTTGGGAAAATGTAATGCGAAAATATTCGATTACGGTTGGTTAAGTAAATGCCAGGCAAAAAGTGTAAAGCAAACTGAACACTTTTACTTTCTTTTAAAAAATCCGCAATTACTTTTTGGGCAACCATATTTTATTATACCCACCACCATGGGATGGGGGTATACTAATTTAGTCATTCCTTTTATAACACTTCAAAATATTCGTCTAAGGCCCCATAAAGTATATATATTCCTGATCGTCCCGACGTTCTGAGTCGATATAGCCATGTCCGTCCGTCCGTCTGTCGAAATCACGATAGCGGTCGAACGCTTAAAGCTAGCCGCTTGAAATTTTACACAGATACTTAATAATGATGCAGGCCATTGGGGATTGCAAATGGGCCACATCGGTTCAGATTTAGATATAGCTCCCATATAAACCGATCTTCCGATTTGACTTCTAGAGCCCATACAAACCCCAATTTTTGTCAGATTTGGCTGAAAATGTTCATGTAAAATGTCCATAACCTGATATAGCTGCCATATAAACCGATCTTGAGTCTTGACTTCTTGAGCCTCTAGAGGGCGCTATTTTTATCCGATTGGAATGAAATTTTGCATGAAGTGTTTCGCTATGACTTTCAACAACTGTGCTAAGTTAAGTTCAAATCGGTCTATAACCTGATATAGCTGCCATATAAACCGATCTTGGGTCTTGACTTCTTGAGCCTACAGAGGGCGCAATTCTTATCCGATTTGGCTGAATCTTCATACAACGGCTTTTCCCATGACCTTCAACGTACCTATCAAATATGGTCCAAATCGATCTAAAGCCTGATACAGCTCCCATATAAACCGATCTCTCTATTTTACTTCGTGAGCCCCTAAGGGGAGCAATTCATACTCGAATTGGTTGACATTTTACACAATGACATTCTATGGTCTTCAATATTCAATTCAATTATGGTACGAATCGGACCATAACTTGGTATGGCTCCAATATTACAGCAATTCTTTTCTTTGAGCTGAAATTTGGCACAGATAAGTCTTTCTGATGCACGCTGAATAAGTTCTTAAACGGGCAAAATTGGACCATATTTGGATATAGCTGCTATATAGACCCATCTGCCAATAAGGGGTCTAAAGCCAATAAATCCCTTATTTTTTATCCGATTTTGCTGAAATTTGGAACAGTGAATAGTTTATGGCTTCCCGACATCTGACCCAAATATGTTTCGGATCGGGCTAGATTTAGATATAGCTGCCATATAGACCGATCTGCCGATAAAGGGTCTGATGCTCATTAAAGTTTTATTTATTATCGGATTTCGCTGAAATTTGAAACAGTGAGTTATTTTGAGCCTATTGACATCCCACCCAAATATGGTTCGGACTATCAATAGATATAGCTGCCATATAAACCGATCTCCCGATAAAGGGTCTAATGACCATAAATGCTTTACTTTTTATCCGATTTCGGTGAAATTTTGAACAGCGAGTAATTTTAGGCCTCCCGACATCTGACCCAAATATGATTTAGATCGGACTATATATAGATATAGCTGCCCTATAAACCGACCTCCTGATAAAGGGTCTAAAGCCCACAAAAACTTGGTTTTTGATCAGCGTAAAAATCTAAGATGATCTAGCCATGTCCGTCCGTCTGTCCATCCGTTTGTTGAAATCACGCTACAGTCTTAAAAAATAGAGATATTGAGCTGAAACTTTCCAAAGGTTGTTGTTTAATCCCTAATCTGGTTAAGTTCGAAGATGGGCTATATCGGACTATATCTTGATATTGCCCCCATATAGACCGATCCGGCGATTTAGGGTCTTAGGCCCATAAAAGCCACAATAATTATCAGATTTTGGTCAAATTTGAGACAGTTAGTTGTGTTAGGCCCTTCGACATCCTTCTTTAATTTGGCCCAGATCGGTTCAAATTTGGGTATAGCTGCCATATAGACCGATCCGTCGATTTAGGGTCTTAGGCCCATAAAAGGCGCATTTATTGTCCGATGTCGCCGAAATTTGAGGCAGTGAGTTGGGTTAGGCCCTTCGACATCCTTCTTAAATTAAGCCCAGATCGGTTCAGATTTGGATATAGCTACCATTTAGACTGATCCACCGATTTAGGGTCTTAGGCCCATAAAAGGCACATTTATTGTCCGATGTCGGCGAAATTTTAGGCAGTGAGTTGTGTTAGGCCCTTCGACATCCTTCTTAAATTTAGCCCAGATCGGTCCAGATTTCGATATAGCTGCCATATAGACCGATCCGTAGATTTAGGGTCTGTCTTCTGTTCATCTGTCTGTTGAAATCACGCTACAGTCTTAGAAAAAAAAAAGATATTGAGCTGAAACTTTCCACAGGTTGTTTTTTAATCCCTAAACAGGTTAAGTTAGAAGATGGGCTATATTGGACTTTATCTTGACATAGCCCCCATATAGAAAGATCCGCCGATTAAGGGTCTTGGCCCATAAAAGGCGCATATATTGTGCGATGTCGCCGAAATTTGAGGCAGTGAGTAAAGTTAAGCCCCTCGACATATTTCTTCAATTTGGCCCAGATCGGTCCAGATTTGGATATAGCTGCCATATATACCGATCCGTCGATTTAGGGTCTTAGGTCCATGAAAGGCGCATTTATTGTCCGATATCGCCGAAATTTTAGGCAGTGAGTTGTGTTAGGCCCTTCGACATCCTTCCTAAATTAAGCCCAGATCGGTCCAGATTTGGATATAGCTGTCATATAGGCCGATCCGTAGATTTAGGGTCTTAGGCCCATAAAAGGCGGATTTGTTGTCCGATTTTGCCGAAATTTGGGACAGTGAGTTGCGATAGGCCCTTCGACGCCTTCTTCACTTTGGCTTAGATCGGTCCAGATTTGGATATAGCTGCCATATTGACCGATCTCTCGATTTAGGGTCTTGGGCCCATAAAAGGCGCATATATTGTCCGATGTCACCGAAATTTGGGACAATCACTTGTTATAGGCCCTTCGACATTCTTCTTCAATTTGGCTCAGATCGGTCCAGATTTGGATATAGCTGCCATATAGACCGATTTCTCGATTTAAGGTCTTGTGTCCATTTATTGCATTTATTGTCCGATTTTGCCCAAATTTGGGACAAGGAGTTGCGTTAAGCCCTTTGACATTTTTCTGCAACTTGGCCCAAATCAGTCGAGATTTCTATATAGCTTCTATATAGAACCATCTTGGGCCCGATTTAAGGTTTTGGGTCCATAAAAGGCGCAATTTGGGACAATGAGTTGCGCTAAGCCCTTTGACAGTTTTCTGCAACTTGGCCCAAATCGGTCCAGATTTGGATATAGCTAAGATATAGACCGATATCTCGATTTAAGATCTTGACCCCATAAAAGGCGCAATTTTAATTCGATTTTGTTAGGCTTTTCGACATCCGTGTCGTATATTACTAAAAACACCAATATTTTGTTATACACAATTGAACATTGACTTGTACTTATTAGTATTTGGTCCAAATCGGAACATATTTCGATATAGCTGCTATGGGACATAATGTATGAATTTTTCAGATTTTGACAAAAGGTGGCCCGGCCGAACTTAATGCCTTTTTACTTGGTTTTATTTTATTTAATTAATTCTACAATTTATTTATTCTATATTTTTTTTAATTTTAAAAACCAATGGCTCTTTCATCCACATGATTATTAAAGAACTCTCTTCCAAACAATTTTTCAAAGAGATAAGCTCTTTTCTTAAAAATTCTCTCCTATTTAACATTTTCAATTCGTGAGAATATTCCCTTCTCAAGCATGCGCATTATCTTCCCCTCTCTCTTATGTTCTCTGAGCTTTCATTATTAAATGTTAAATCTTTGGTCTCATGGGGTTGGTCTCTTTAGGCCAAGGGGTATGTGTAAAGATGTAATCAAAACAAACGATTTAAAAACCAAAACAAAAGAAACACGTGGATTCGCTTTGCCTTGGCTTAACATGGCTACTGCTGCTGCTGTTGGTGGCCCTGGCCCCTCCACTCCAGTCGTCTTCATTGCCATGCTAATGGGTAGCAATGCTAACACACTCCAAAATGGTTTGTAGGACAAGCTTTAGTGAGTTTTTTTTTTTTTTTTGTAGCAAACACTACAGCATTTTTTGGTTTAATTGTGTCTGTGTTTCGTTTTCTTTTGTGCTTTGTGGTATAGTGTGGACGAGAGAGACAGCGTTCTAAGCGTAGGGATGTGTGTGTATGACTTGGTCTATAAACAAAAAGCAACAGGACATTTTATTGTGCATTGCTGGGACTTTGTATACGAGTGTCTGACACATACTGAGAGTATATGAGACCTTAGACACTGTGTCACCGTTAAGCAACTGCCATTCATTGTCAACATGTGTCTGTCTGTCTGACTGTCTCCGACAACGGCGTTGATGATGAGTATGGTGATGATGACGACAACAGCAGTAATAGTAAGCCTGTTGGTATAATATTTTTGCTTTTGTTTTTGTTTGATTTGCAATGTAAATGGACCTTTTTCGCCCCTGGCTCTGGTAGAGACGAAGTGAGAGAGAGAGGGAGAAACTACTACAAAGGAATGTAATATTGCTGCTGTTGACAGTGACATTTTAATATTTATACAGAATACATTTAAATTGCTAAGGTCAATAAATGTCATGACAATGTTTGTTGTTAATTAAATTTTCCTTCATACTCTCAACAGTGAAAAGATGTACATATGTATGTATGTGTATTTAAGAAAATTAACAAATATTTATGGTTAATTATCTATTATACATATATGTTAATGATTTATCTGGTTATGACAGGCAAAGAATGCTTTTGAGAGTTGGCTTGATGAGAAAGGTAAATTAAAGTTGAATTTTATTAAACGATGTTCACACAATCACATGCACACATTATTGTCGTGCCTATTGGCTCATTCATGGCGTATTCATGCCTATGTACGCAGTAATGTGCAGAAGTGTGTTGGTATTTGCTCATTGCTGCAGCGCAGCTTTCAATGAACCTAAAAGTATGCAATCAATTTGAGTTTGTTTGTTTGTCGGTTTGTTACATATAGACTCACAAACGGCTGAACCGATTACCTTGAAATTTTCAAAGATTGTGAAGGTTGGTCTGGAAGGAAACATGGGCTATATAATTTTTTGATATCGGGAGGGGGGCGGACTCCCCTCCCTCTTACTCCAAAAATACAACCCAAAAATAAAAGTGGCCCGATGGGGACAATATGGGATTCAAATGAAAGGTATTCAAGAGTAGAGTACGAATTTCATAATAAAAATTGGGTTCAAGTAACTGGGAGACCGCCCCGACCCCAAAACCCCTTAAAATAGGGTTATTTCACGATCCTGACAATATGGGACTCAAATGAAAGGTATTCGGGAGCAGATTACGAATATGGTCCGGAAGTAGGAATAGGCATTATAATTTATTGTTAACGGAAGGGGGTGGAAGGGACACTCCAGCGTTACCCCAAAGACACCACCCAAAATCAAAAGTGGACCGATAAGGACAATATGGGTGTCAAATGAAAAGTATGCGGGAGTAGATAACGAATCTGGCATACAAATTCATGTCGAAGCATAGGGTATCACCCCACCCCCACAAAAACGCCCGAAATGGGCACATTAGTCAATCACAGATATATGGGTCTCGGTTTGTTTGTTCCGTATAGACTGATAAAACGGCAAGACCGATTTTCTCTAAATGTTCGCATATTGTGTAGGTTGGTCTGGAAGGAAACATAGGCTATATAATTTTTCAATATCGGAAGGGGGACGGACCCTCCCCCTTATGCCAAAAATACAACCCAAAATCAAAAGTGAACCGATCGGGACAATTTAGGCATCAAATGAAAGGTATTGGAGAGTAGAATACGACAATGGTATTTAAATTTGAGTCTAAATACCCAACAGTAAGTCAGTTACCAGATTTCCTCTTTTGTCTCTGCAGGAGGATGTGCCTGCATCAAAGCCATCGGTTTGATGTTTAATTCTTTGATAGAATTTCCGGAATTCATTCTGACTCCTGTACACCTCAATTCGCTCACACTCACGTCTTTCCATTTCCTTTCCTTCTGCGGAATAGACGTTTCT
Organism: Stomoxys calcitrans; assembly: GCF_963082655.1. NCBI lineage: Eukaryota > Metazoa > Arthropoda > Insecta > Diptera > Muscidae > Stomoxys > Stomoxys calcitrans. Next base: position 146,499,761 of record NC_081556.1, on the reverse strand, counting down.
CCTCTCTTCTTTTCTCCCGATGGTAGGAGCTGCTCCCACCCTCAATCCATTCTCCTATCGTCTTAAGTCTCATAGCCGCAGTGGCTGTCTGTCTGTCTGATGATAAGTCTGCTGACAATTCTGCCAGTTTTGCGATTTAGAAAAGTGTATTGACGTTCCATGTTGCTATCCGTTATGGGGGGAGCGGACGGGGTTCGTTGTCAGGATATTCATTTGGATTGTTCTTCTTGTGTTCCTTATTGTTGGAGTCGAATAATTTCGGCTTCATCAGGTGATTGGCTTAGAGTTGCCTAGTTTGGTGATAGGGCTGCTGTTTTTCGTGGTGTTGTGACTTGGTGGGCTCTAAACATGCCGCCCAGCTGCGCTGGTCATTCCTTCCACAACATGGTGTTGTTTGGACAGTTTATTCTGCCCATTGTTAGGTCACCAGTTCCTCATCCGTGGAAACGGGGTCCAAAGCATGAAGCCTGAGGAAGGTTGACATAAGAGGCCTTGGGTTGAGCCTCAAAGGCCTGGGACCCCATAAAAAAGTTGAATAAAATACATTTCCATGCTGGTGGGTATCCAAAGTTTGGCACTTTTACTCCTCCTAACATAATGGTTTTATTCCATGCCATTAACAATAGAAGTACATATGTATATCATCTGAAATTCATATTAAAATTATTTAAAATTTCCACAACGAATTCATTTCAATTGGAAATGCCATATAAAATGCATTCTTGGAATACTTCAATGGAAAACCTAATACACAAAGAGATCGAACTGGCATGTATGTACATTTTTCTTGCTGCTATTTTGTGATATTGATTTCTCTCATCTTCAGTGAAAAGAATTTTCTTTTCTTTATTATTTATTAACATACTCGTGCATTGTATGTTCCATGAAATGGAGAAAATTTCCATCAATTTGCCTTTGAGTGAGATTTTTTTTTTTTTTCTTTGCACAACACTTACGTCAAGAGCAGCAACAGCAAGAGCAGGCAAAATGTCGCTCTCAGCCACAAATTGCTTCTTCCAGGAGAAAACTTTTTTTCTTTGAAAACCTCAATTTGCTGCAAATAAATTTTTTTAACATCAAACTTACGATGCAAGGGATGGAAATGAAATGAAATGTTGGTGAAAAATCACGCCACCATTATTGAAAATAATCAAATTGTATACACTTGGCTAGCAGCTCGATAGGCTAACGAATGCAAACGTTGAGTGTAAGGCTTCAGGAATATGCGTATCTGTTACTTGGAGAGTTACAAATTTTAGTTGACATTTGAAATGATGCACTGCAAAAGAGATATAGCCAAAATATCTTCCATATTCCATAATAAGTTGTAGCCAACAAAATTTTATGAAAATCTATGGAATAAACCAGGACAAGGTCCATTATTGTACAAGAACTAAAATTTTTGATTCCATGAGTTTTAGCTTTTGTATAATAATGGTCCTTGTCCTTATTGTAAGAGAGGACAGAATGAAGATCAATACCAAATGGTTCACCTGGGACAGTCGTAGTAATCTAATGTGTGGACGTGAAAAAGCCGAATCCGTTCTCAAGTCATTGTACGGAGAAGATATACGTACAACTTGCTTTAACAACATTTTTGAGAAAATTAATTCAAAAAACTAAAAACAAGGCGCGCTAAAGATAAAATAAAAATTCCCCATGATAATAAAAACAGCTTTAAACTTAAGATAATCTCCTATAACATCAATGGATTGTCTAATAAATATTTGTATCCACTTTTTTTTACGTATTTAAATGAATTCGATATTATTATTCTATTGGAAACCCATCTTATCATGGAAAATACAAGACAGGCAGAAAAATACTTTCCCGATCATTGTATAAACTGGATAAATGCTACAAGATTAAGCCGATTTGGAAGGGCAATTGGTGGAGTTATGATAGGTGTAAAAAGGTCATTAACAAAATATAACATCAGCTACCACTTTCATAGCACCAATGAAGTACAATGCTTGCATATCAAAACTGCCTACTCCACGCTGCGAATAATACCATTATATCTGAGAAGCGCAAACTGGTCTAATGATTACTCGATTGTTAAGAATTTCGTGGAACAGTCAGATTGCGATAATTACATTCTAATCGGAGACTTAAATATACGTATAGGCAATTTACAGCAAGATATTGCTCCACTATATAGAGAGCTATTTCCTGCTGGAAAAGCAATAAGAAAATCCAAAGATGAGGAAATAAATGCAAAGGGCCGAACATATTTGGAATTCTGCAACGAAAATAATCTGATGATTCTAAATGGGCAAACCAGAGGTGATGAAAATGGGAATCTTACGTTTATTAGTACTGTTGGGGAATCTGTGAATGATATCTGTTCAGTATCTCAATCTTTGTTGAAATATGTGGAAGGCTTTCATGTTGATGAAAAAATATGGTCTGACCATCTACCAATAGTTCTAACATTGGAATTAAACTCGCCGAATAATGCTGAAAAAAAGTTGAAATTATTACCTAAATTGCACTGGAAGGATGCAGATAAATATATTTACCAGAGCAAGCTTAATAGAAATTTGCAAACTATTCTGGAAAACAATGAAAGAATATGTCTAAAAGATTTGACTGGAGTTATAACAGCATCATCAGAAGCGACAATCACGTCAAAATTCACACCAAAGATGAAATGGTTTAATGAAACATGTCATTGGGCCAGACGAAAGGTTTTTGAAAACTTGCGCAAATTTAGAAAAAATAACAATGAAATACAAAAGCAAAAATACTTAAGCGCAAAAAAGAAGTACAAAGAAGTATGTGAGATGAGCAAACGTAGGTACTTTTGTCTCATTAATGAAAAAATTAACAATATTAAAAATGGCAAAGAATGGTGGAAGCTAGTAAAAGAAATAAATAATCAAGAGCTTAAAATAAGTCATAAAATCTCAGTCGACATGTTAAAAGACTACTTCATACGGCTTTTGAATCCTGAGCAGACTTCATTACCAATACTATATGCCCCAATGCTAGCAACAGACCACTTGTTGGATATGGAAATTACAGTGGACGAAGTTAAAGATATGCTACAAAATGTTAAACTGCACAAAGCGCCAGGGGAGGACAGAATTCCGTATGAATTTTTCATACACGCCACTGAAGGGTTTCTATCGGAATTAGCTCGTGGATACAACAAAGTGTATGAAAATGCAGATGTGGAAGATACATTTATAAAGACCATAATATTCCCGATCCACAAAAAAGGTTGTCTTAGTGATGTTTCGAATTATAGAGGAATCTCCTTTATGAACTGCGTTGCTAAAATCTTCATGGGAATCCTCAATGAAAGGCTTATTACCTGGATTGAAACACGAAAGTTACTGCTGGAATATCAGGCTGGATTTCGCAGAAATTATTCAGCCGCAGACAACATTTATAACCTTGCTGCAATAGTTAATATCAAGATGGCAGAAAAAAAGAAAGTATATGCCTTCTTCGTTGACTTCAAGGCTGCATTTGATAATGTCAGTCGAAGTCTACTAATTTATAAACTACATGAACTTGGTATTTCCTATAAATTTGTTAAAATGGTAGAAAGCATTTATAAAAACACAAAATCAGCAGTTTGGGCAGGTGAGGAAATATCTGAATATTTTGATACATTATCGGGCGTGAAACAAGGCTGTCTGTTATCCCCGCTGCTTTTCGCGTTATATCTCAATGACCTCCATGATTTTTTAAAAGGTGGCTTGTATATAGAGGGCTTGAATATAAGATTATTGCTATACGCCGACGATATCGTTATTTTGGCTGAGGATAAACAGATACTTCAACTTATGATAACGAATTTAGAAAAGTATTGCTCTAAATGGAATTTAACGGTCAACATGGCAAAGTCGAAGATAATTGTATTTCGAAAAGGAGGCAGATTAGCCGAACAAGAAAAATGGGTTTTTAAAGGAGAACAAATTGAGATAGTTTCACAATATAACTACCTTGGAGTAATTGTAACGCCACAAATGTCCTTTTTAAAACATATACAAAATCGAAATAGCCAATCGAAGAGTGCCATAAGCGTCACATGGAAGAATTTTATAAATAAAGATGGGGTGCCCTTGGCCCAAAAGTGGAACATGTATCAAGCTGTGTGCAGGGCAATCCAATCATATGCTGCGCAAGTGTGGGGCCATTTACATTTTGACGAAGTAGATAAACTACAACGATTTTTTCTAAAACGTGTTCTGAGATTACCGGAATCAACACCAAACTACGCTATTTCAATTGAAACAGGTCTTGATGCTGGCCACATTTATACACTTAAACTGCACTTAAATTATATTTGGAGGACATTGTTTCAATATAACCAAGAAAGGTTACCGTGTCAATTAAGTAAAATAATAATTCGGAAACAGCTATTTTGGGTTAGATCCTTAAATGATTTATTAACCGAAATGGATATGCAGACAATAGAGGAAAATATTTCACCAAATGTCTGGAAATTTATGGAAGCGGCTCTTATAGAACGTGTAGCAACCAATAACAGAACAAAGGATTTGCGTAGAGCACGGCAAAGTAACTCACGTATCTATAAACACTTAGATCTAACACGAGGCACATGTTATTTCAATGGTAATTTCAACAGACAAGAAATCTCCTGGATTTTTAAAGCAAGGTGCGACCTAATTTGTCTTAGTGGAAATCGTTATATATCAGGCACAGATGAAAACAACAACTGTACTATTTGCAATATAAATGAAAAGGAAACACTTCAGCACTTTCTCGGTAACTGTCCAATTCTCAGAGAAATTAGAATACAAATATTTGGTAAACCCCACCTTCAACAACACGAAATCGTATCAATACTAGATGGACATGATGGGGCTGATTGGAAAAAATTAGTGTCTTATCTTATATCGGCGCTTAGATATCGAAAACTTATACTTAATGAATACAATTAAAACAAAACATAACGAAAAAGCCAAACAAACAAGAAACAAGAATATATGCTATCTTTAACATATAAGTAAATGTACATATTTTTACCGACTGACGACATAATGTCATAGTCGTGAATCCACTTTATTTTTTGTTTTGCCCAATTGTAATTAAAATTACATTTATATTTAAGAAAATTTTGAATTGTACCAATTATTAAGAAGAAATAAAGTGATACTACTACTGGTCCTTGTCCTTGTTTATTCACTGCAATTTCATAAATTTTTTGTTATATTTAGTATCCCAGCTTTTCATAGTAATTTAGCAATTTTTATACCCTACACCATAGGATGGGTTGTATACTAATTTCGTCATTCCGTTTGTAACACCTCGAAATATGCATCTAAGACCCCATCTGTCTGTCTGTCCGTCCGTCTGTCTGTCCGTCCGTCTGTCTGTCGAAAGCACCCAAACTTTCGAAGGGGTAAAGCTAGCCGCTTGAAATTTTGCCCAAATACTTCTTTTTAGTGAAGCTCGGTTGGGATTGTAAATGGGCCAAATCGGTTCACAACTTTATACAGCTGCCATATATACCGATCTTGGGTCTTGACTTCCTGAGCCGATAGAGGGCGCAACACTCATCCGATTTGGCTGAAATAGGGGGGGCAATTCTTATCCGATTTGGCCGAAATTTTGCATGAAGTGTTTTGTTATGACTTCTAACAACTGCGCTAAGTATGGATGAAATCGGTTCATAACTTCATACAGCTGCCATATATACCGATCTTGGATCTTGACTTCTTGAGCCTATAGAGGGTGCAATTCTCATCCAATTTGGCTGAAATATGGCACAAAATGTTTTGTTATGACTTCTAACAACTGTGCTGAGTATGGTTGAAATCGGTCCATAACTTGATACAGCGGCCATATATACCGATCTTGGATCTTGACTTCTTGAGCCTATAGAGGGCGCAACTCTCATCCGTTTTGGCTGAAATTTTGCACAAAATGTTTTGTTATGACTTCTAACAACTGTGCCAAGTATGGTTGAAATCGGTTCATAGCTTGATACAGCTGCCATATATACCGATCTTGGATCTTGACTTCTTGAGCCTATAGAGGGCGCAACTCTCATCCGATTTGGCTGAAATTTGGCACAAAATGTTTTGTTATGACTTCTAATAACTGCGCTAAGTATGGTTGAAATCGGTTCATAACTTCATACAGCTGCCATATATACCGATATTGGGTCTTGACTTCTTGAGCCTATCATCCAATTTGGCTGAAATTTTGCACGATGTATTTTGTTAAGATTTCTAATATCTGTGCTAAGTATGGTTAAAATCGGTTCATAACTTTATACAGCTGCCATATATACCGATCTTGGGTCTTGACTTCCTGAGCCGATAGAGGGCGTAACTCTCATCCGATTTGGCTGAAATAGGGGGAGCAATTCTTATCCGATTTGGCCGAAATTTTACATGAAGTGTTTTGTTATGACTTCTAACAACTGTGCTGAGTATGGTTGAAATCGGTTCAAAACTTGATACAGCGGCCATATATACCGATCTTGGATCTTGACCTCTTGAGCCTATAGAGGGCGCAATGCTCATCCAATTTGGCTGAAATATGGCACAAAATGTTTTGTTATGACTTCTAACAACTGTGCCAAGTATGGTTGAAAGCGGTTCATAACTTCATACAGCTGCCATATATACCGAGGGCGCAACTCTCATCCGATTTGGCTGAAATAGGGGGGGCAATTCTCATCCGATTTGGCCGAAATTTTGCATGAAGTGTTTTGTTATGACTTCTAACAACTGTACTGAGTATGGTTGAAATCGGTCCAAAACTTGATACAGCGGCCATGTATACCGATCTTGGATCTTGACTTCTTGAGCCTATAGAGGGCGTAACTCTCATCCGATTTGGCTGAAATTTGGCACAAAATGTTTTGTTATGACTTCTAACAACTGTGCCAAGTATGGTTGAAATTCTGTTCACATCTTGATATAGCTGCCATATATACCGATCATGGATCTTGACTTCTTGAGCCAATAGAGGACGCAATTCTCATCCGATTTGGCTGAAATTTAGCATGAAGTGGTTCGTTACGACTTCCAACAACTGCGATGAAAATGGTTCGAATCGACACATAACCCGATATTGCTGCCATATAAACCGTTCTGGGATCTTGATGGCGCAATTCTTATCCGGCCTTCAACATACGTGTCCAATATGGTCTTAATCAATCTATAGCCTGATGCAGCTCCCATATAAACCGATCTCCCGAATATTTTTCTTGAGCCCCTACAAAACGCAATTCTTATTCGAATGCACTGAAATATTTGCCAATGACCTCTACTATGGTCTTCAGCATTCATTTTACTTATGGTCCGAATCGGACTATAACTTGATATATCTCCAATAGCATTAAAAATCTTTTTCATTGTTTTTTTGTTTGCCCCTCAAAGAACTCCACAAATGCGATCCAAGGTGGAGGGTATATAAGATTCGACCCGGCCGAACTTAGCACACTTTTACTTGTTATTTCTAATCTTCTCGTTCACTCTCTAGAGCATATTCTCAAAAAAACCTCATGTTTCTAGCAAATTTAACAATGCCATTTCAAGTCATGCCTTGCCATGCAATAGTAGCACGCACCAAAGCTCGTGTCAATACCACCACCTCCACCATCATCATCATCATTAGAACTTTTTCAAAAGATATCTCGGATAGTGCCAAATATTCGATAATGCCACTCAAGCGTCTAAAGTCACTGAATGCAGTATTTGCACCGCCACCATGGTTGTATGACTGCACACATACACTCATACACGACGTGGTATTGATGCAAACACATGCACCCAATGTGTGTGACATATAGAATGCTGAAAATAAACTGCAACCAATATTTTCCTCGAAATCGTTTTTCCTCAATGGGAGGAAAATAACAAGGACACTTTTTGTGGTTTGTAGTGTATTTGACTATTCAATTGCTTGAACTATGAGTTCGAGTGATATTTTTATTTAGAAAATCAATGCCTGACTGTTGATTAATAACTGTTGTGGAAAATATTTGCGCCAATTAAATAAATACTGGGAATGAATAGAGAAATTATTTTCAATTTATTTGAATGATATAGAGCACTTGAATCTTTTCGGTAAATTAGTAATGTTTGCTGACGATATATGTTTACTTTATCCATATAAGTATGATATAGAGTTAAAAGTTCGTATGGAACATGATGCAGCGTTAATTGTAGAATTTGCACGTTTAAATAGATTACTAATTAATCCTAATAAAACAAAAATAGTCCGATTTCGTCCTCGGTTGTCTGCATCTGAAATTAATCCGTTTAGCATCAATGTAAATGGAGAGCTAGTTTCAGAGGCACTATCTGCGAAGTACTTGGGGGTTACACTACAAAGTAATCTATGCTGGGATATGCATATCGAACAGGTTAGGAGTAAAATATCTCCTGCGATTGGTATTTTGTATAAAATACATAAGAAGTTGAACTTAAGAACTAAACTCTTAATTTTTGAGTCACTTATTCAGTCTCATTTGAATTACATGGCAGTTACATATGCGTACAACAAGCACAATAGTTCTTTAAAATCTCTGCAATGCATGCAGAATAAGGCCTTGAAAATTATTTACAATTTGCCACTAAGATACCCCACTGTGTCACTGTTTAATGATTATGCGACAACAGTACTACCAATTCACGGACAACATATATATCAAGCTCTTATTTACGTTTTTAAGAATATCAGAAATATTGGTCATCAGACAATAGCTATATCTCAGAATCAGAACACTATTTGTACTAGAAATCAGGCCAATCTTAGAGTGGCAAGATGTAGGCTTGAAAAAACTAAACAGAGAATTGATTATAATGGCACTAAGCAATTTAATGAATTGCCGATTGAACTTAAATCTCAACAGACAATTTCAAATTTCAAACGTGCTTGCAAAAAATATTTATATTCTATTAAGGAGACACTTTTGATATAAATGCTTAGCTATTATTGTAATCTCAGTTTTTCCAAAAACAATTGTTATATAACTGTATACATTAAAATTTCTAATTTATATCGCTATGTTCATATATAGTATTGTATGAGTTAAAAATGTTGCCAATTGCCTCAATAATGCCAATTAGGCGCTGAGGCGTCAGTTATAATGAATTAATAAATGAATAAATAAAATAAAAAAAAAAAAAAAAAAAAAAAAAAAAAAAAAAAAAAAATACGCCGAATCTAACACAACTATTGTGTAGAATAGCCAATTAAAAAAAAAAATTTTTTTGTTACAAACAAAATGACGAAACCAATATAACTTCCATTAGGGCGTACAAAATATATAAAGTTGCCAACATGTAACTGGCATTAAAAGTTAAAAAAAATCACAGCAGTCACATTTGTCACGTCCTTCCTTTTCTTTTGCTTTTAAATTTTATGCACACTCGAGAATGTCTCAAGTATGTTTTAATTCATAACTCACACAGTGAATATGAACAAAGTTTTTGCATGTGCAATCTCTTTGACATCAGACATGCCATGCAAATGACATTAATTTTGCCATTAAGTTGGCAAAACTAGGGAACTTTAACAACACTTTCTATGGTTTTGGTGTTTGCAAAACGCTGCCAGCTAAAATGTAAGGGGTTTCCGAACATTTAATGCTCTCTTTTGCTAAGGTTGCCGTTGCCATGAAGTTTTCTGTGAAAATCTTAAATAGGAACAAGAAGCAAAATCGGGAGATAGGTTTATATGGGAGCTGTATGAAGCTATTGATCGATTTAGACCATATTAGACATGTATGTTGAAGGTCATGAGAGAAGCCGTTGTACAAAATTTCAGCCAAATCGGATAAGAATTGCGCCCTCTAGAGGCTCAGGAAGTCAAGATCCCAGATCGGTTTATATGGCAGCTATTTCAGGTTCTGAACCGATTTACACCATACTTAGCACAGTTATTGGAAGTCATAACAAAACACCTCATGCAAAATTTCAGCCAAATCGGACGAGAATTGCGCCCTCTAGAGGCTCAGGAAGTCAAGACCCAAGATTGGTTTATATGACAGCTATATCAAAACATAGACCGATTTAAACCATACTTAGCGTAGTTGTTGGAAATTCTACCAAAACACCTCGTGCAAAATTTCAATAAAATCGGATGAGAATTGCGCCCTCTAGAGGCTCAAGAAGTCAAGACCCAAGATCGGTTTGTATGGCAGCTATATAAAAACATAGACCGATTTAAACCATACTTAGCGTAGTTGTTGGAAGTGATACCAAAACACTACGTGCAAAATTTTAATAAAATCGGTTAAGATTTGCGCCCTCTAGAGGCTCAAGAAGTCAAGACCCATGATCGGTTTATATTGCAGCTATATCAAAACATGGACCGATTTAAACCATACTTAGCGTAGTTGTTGGAAGTTCTACCAAAATACCTCGTGCAAAATTTCAATAAAATCGGATGAGAATTGCGAGCTCTATTGGCCCAAAAAGTCAAGACCCAAGATCGGTTTATATAGCAGCTATATCAAAAGATGTACCGATTTAAACCATACTTAGCACAGTTGTTGGAAGTGATAGCAAAACTCTACCTGCAAAATTTCAATAAAATCGGATGAGAATTGCGCCCTCTAGAGGCTGAAGAAGTCAAGACCCAAGATCGGTTTAGATGGCAGCTATATCAAAACATGGACCGATTTAAACCATACTTAGCACAGTTGTTGGAAGCGATAGAAAAACTCTACCTGCAAAATTTCAATAAAAACGGATGAGAATTGCGCCCTCTAGAGGCTGAAGAAGTCAAGACCCAAGATCGGTTTATATGGCAGCTATATCAAAACATGGACCGATTTAAACCATGCTTAGCGTAGTTGTTGGAAGTTATACCAAAACACCACGTGCAAAATTTCAATAAAATCGGATAAGAATTGCGCCCTCTAGAGGTTCAAGAAGTCAAGACCTAAGATCGGCTTATATGGCAGCTATATCAAAACATGGACCGATTTGAGCCATACTTAAAGCAGTTGTTGGAAGTAATACCAAAACACTACCTGTAAAATTTCAATAAAATCGGACTAGAATTTAGTCATTCCGTTCGCAATACATCGAAATTTCCATTTGCGACCCTACAAGGTCTATATATTTCGGAATTGAAACAGTGAGTTAATTAAAACCTCCCGATAACCGACTCAAATAGGGTTCAAATGGCCCATATCGGTCCAGATTTGGGTATAGCTGCCATATAGACCGATCCGTCGATTTAGGGTCTTAGGCCCATAAAAGGCACATTTGTTATCCGATTTCGTTGAACACAGTGGCACAGTGAGTTGTGTTGAGCCCTTCGACATCCCTCGTCAATATGGTCCAGATCGGTCCAGATTTGTATATAACTGTCATATAGACCGATCTGCCGATAAAGCACCTGAAGGCCATTAAAGCTTTGTTTATAACCCGATTTCACTGTAATTTGAACAGTGCGTGGTTTTATGCCTCCCGACATCTGACCCAAATATGAATCGGATCGAACTATGCAGATATAGATGTCATATAGACTGGTCTTCTTTAATTTTGGGTCTTAATCCCATAAAAAGCGGATTTCTTGCCTGATTTCGCGGGCTCAAGAATTCATATCGGGAGATCGGTTTATATGGGAGCTATATGAGGTTCTTGACCGATTTGAACCGTAATTAACACAGTTGTTGGATGTTGTAAGAGAACACCACATGCAAAATTTCAGCCAAATCGGACTCAAGAAGTCAAATCGGGAGTCCGGTTTAAATGGGAGCTATATCAGGTTATAGAACGGGTTAAACAGTATTTGGCAGGTTGCTGGAAGCCATAACTCAACACCACATGCAAAATTTCAGCGAAATCGGACAAAAATTGCGGCTTGTAAGGGATTAAGAAGTTAAATCGGGAGATCGGATTATAAGGGAGATACACCAGGTTATAGACCGATGTGGACCGTACTTGGCACAGTTGTTGAAAGTCATAACAAAACGGCACTTGCACAAATTTTTGGCCAAATCAGACAAAAATTGCGGATTGCAACCACTCAAGAAGTCAAATCGGGAGATAGATTTATATGGGTGCTACAGCAGGTTATAGACCGAATTAGACCGTACTAGACACAGTTGGTGGAAATCATAACTGAACACCACAGGCAAAATTTTTGCCAAGTCGGACAAAAATTGCGGCTTCTAGGGGCTCAAGAAGTCAAATCGGGAGATCGGTTTAAATGGGCGCTATATCAGGTTATAGAGCGATTTGAACTGTATTCAACAGAGTTGTTGGAAGTCGCTACGAAACTTTACGTTCAAATTTTCAGCCAAATCGGACCAAAATTGCGGCTTCTAGGGGCTCAAAAAGTCAAATCGGGTGGCGGTTTTATATGGGAGGCATATCGAAATTTTAACCGATATAGCCCATTTGCAATTCCCAATGATCTACATCAATATTTAGTATCTGTAGAAATTTTCAAGCGGCTAGCTTTACGCGTTCGACCTCTATCGTGATTTCGACAGACGGACGGACAGACGGACATCGGACAGATCGACTCAGAACGTCGAGACGACGTAGGGTCTTCCCCAATATCACCTAAATAGCGTGTTCCCCACTTGAGTTAATTCTTGGCTCTCTGCTCGGCACAATTCCCACTGTACTCATATGCCACATTGCAATTTATTTCCTTTCATTTCAATTTATGCAACTTCGCTTTAAGCCCACCATTAAATATGTGCAACATTAAACTAAAATTGCCAGTCATTAAGAAGTTATCACAAAAAAAAATCTCTTCCAGAGTTCTTGGCCAACTGTTTCAACTAGTTTAGCCAAAATGATTTATGCACTTTTTTTTCTCATATACATGAACCGTCCCTGTTTCTATTTTAGAACTAGTAATATACACGTGTCGTTAACACATGTGCTCAACTCTTGGTGTGTAAGTGTTTGTTGGCAAATATTCGCGAAGTACTCAAGTGAAGCAATGGTTTTATACAACAACATAGCCCTGTATTGTTCATTTGGTCATATGAGAAGTGGATAGGGAGAGCAGGAGAGAGAGAGAGAGAGAGAGATTACATTTATGTTGGTGTGAAGTAATGTAACTGAATGATTGTGTGTGTATGTGTGTGTTTATGTGCGTTGGAAGTTTTGCCACGCACATTTTTATGGCACAGAAAATATGCAGTGCATAAAGTCTAAACAATGCTCACACCCATTGCAATCTAACCCACCACACTTGGCTTCATACACACACACACACACAGTCACAAAAATGTCGCCACATACTGAGAACCAACAGCGACATTACCCTTGCACAGGTGTTGTGTTCATTTGTACAGTCTCCAGAGCTCGGTTATGGCCTCGCTTATTCGCTGTAATTAAAACGAATGCACTTGTGAATATTTATGTTGTATGGTGCATGTTCAATTTGTAGTTCATAGCACTTCCCCCCTTTGCCCGGGTACCTACTTCACGCAATGGTGCAATTCACAGTATACTGCTAGTTATTAGAAAAGTTACGAGCTGACTACAATGCATTGCCAAAGACAAAAGAAACCTCATGCAGTGCTGTGTAGTTCAAAGAACAAACAAATTGCAAATGGAAGAATCCTGTATTCTAACCAGCAAGCAGCTGTGGGCATCATTTTGAGTTAAATGTTAGTTGTGACACAAGTGTGGACATATTTATTAAGCTAGTGCAGATTGGTAGAGTTTGCCTATAAGCAAACTTGAAAATTTTAAAAAGTTAGATACGATAGTTCGGTCGGGCCGAACTTTGAATACCCACCACATCGGTTATATATGTAAACCACCTTTCGTCAAAATCCAGTGAAAAATGCATACCTTATGCCCCATAGCAGCTGTATCGAAATATGTTCCGATCTGGACCAAATACTGATAAAAACAAGTCATTGTTCAATTGTGTACAACAAAATATTGGACTTTTTGGCTATATCTAAAAATAAACCGATCTGAGCCACATACGAAACGGATGTCGAAAAGCCTAACATAGGTCACTGTGTCAAATTTCAGTGAAATCGGATTAAAAATGCGCCTTTTATGGGGCCAAGACTTTAAATCAAGAGATTGGTCTATATGGCAGCTATATAAAAATCTGGATCGATTTGGGCCAAATTAAAGAAGGACGTCGAAGGGCCCAACACAACTCACTGTCCCAAATTTCAGCCATCGGACAACATTTGCGCATTTTATTGGCCCAAAACATTAAATCAAGAGATCGGTCTATATGGCAGCTATATGCAAATCTTGCAGAAATATATCGAGGAGATTAACTTAACTCACTGTCCCAAATTTCGGCGTCATCGGTCAATAAATGCACCTTTTATGGGCCTAAAGCCATAAATCGAGAGATCGGTCTATATGGCAGCTATATCCAAATCTGGGCCGATCTGGACCAAATTGAAGAAGGATGTCGAAGGGGGTCTAACACAACTCACTGTCCTATTATTCAGCAAAATCGGATAATAAATATGGCTTTTATGAGACTAAGACCCTACATCGGCGGATCGGTCTATATGACAGCTATATCCAAATCTAGACCGATCTAGGCAAAATTGAAGAATCATGTCTATCACAACTCACTGTCCCATTATTCAGCAAAATCGGATAATAAATGTGGGTTTTATGGGCGGATCGGTCTATATGACAGCTATATCCAAATCTGGACCGATCTGGGCCCAATTGAAGAAGGAAGTTGAAGGGCAAAATACAACTCATTGGGCAAACACATTTCAGCAAAATCGGATAATACATGTGGCGAATCGCTCTATATGGGGTGCTATATCAAGATATTGTCCGATATAGCCCATCTTCGAACTTAACCTGCTTATGGACAAAAAAAAAAATTGTGAAAAGTTTCAGCTCAATATCTCTATTTTAAAAGACTGTAGCGTGTTTTCAACAGACAGACGGATGGACGGACTGACGGACGGATGAACAGACGGACGAACGGACAGACGAACGGACAGACAAACGGACGGACAGACGGATGGACAGACAGACGGCCGGACGGATGGACAGACGGACGGGCAGACGGACGGACAAACGGACGGACAGACGAACGGTCAGACAAACGGACGGACAGACGGATGGACAGACGGATGGACAGACAGACGGCCGGACGGATGGACAGACGGATGGACAGACGGATGGACGGACGGACAGACGGACGGACGGACAGACGGACAGACGGACGGACGGACAAACGGAAGGACAGACGGGCGGACATGGCTAAATCATCTTATATTTTTACGCTGATCAAGAATATATATGCCTTATAGGGTCGAAAATATCTCGATGTGCATGGGGTGCTATATCAAGATATTGTCCGATATAGTCCATCTTCGAACTTAACCTGCTTATGGACAAACGGATATCAAGATATTGTCCGATATAGTTCATCTTCGAACTTAACCGGCTTATGGAAAAAAAAGAATTTGTGCAAAGTTTCAGCTCAATCGGACAGACGGACAGATGGTGGGACAGAGGGACGGGCGGACGGACGAACAGATGGACGGACGGACAGACGGACGAACAGACGGACGGACGGACAGACGGACAGACGAACGGACAGACGGACGGACAGACGGATGGACAGACGGATGGACAGACAGATGGACAGACGGACAGATGGACGGATGGACAGACGGGCAGACGGACGGACAGACGGGCAGTCGGACGGACGCACATGGCTAGATCATCTTATAATGTTACGCTGATCAAGAATATATATTCTTTATAGGGTCGGAAATGGATATCTCGATGTGTTGCAAACGGAATGACAAAATGAATACACCCCCATCCTTCGGTGGTGGGTATAAAAATAAGAAAAAAGACAGATATGTTATTCGATTATACTTAGGAGTGATCTTGAATATGAAACTGAACTGGAAATGTGACATTTAGTAGGGTGCCGAGAATGCTTATAGATGTTGGGCACTATGTAGAAGAGGATAATCCACTGGCTCTATAGGAGCGTGATTTTACCAATACCTACTTACGTCTCAGTAGTCTGGTGGACTGCGATGGAGAAAAGGTGCAACGTAAGGATATGGTTAATACAACAGTTAGCCTGGTCATAGGCGGTTCGATGAGGGCACTGGAGACTATTCTAAATATCTGACTCATAGACACACCGATTAAGTGTGAGGCGGCCACTGCAGTTAAGCGACCCTAGGCGATGGGAAAATGGATAGAGGATGGCAGCGAGGCGATAATAGGAAACCTGACATATATTTCGGTTTGGAAACTGGGCCCGAGACAGAAATCAGGGCATAGATACCAAAATCACAGGTGAACGCGTTTCGATTATTGGTTAGATAATCATTTTCAATACCATCGTGAATCATATCCGTCCATCTGACTCGCCGACCGTTCACATCACATCGTTTGTTGTTATGTAGGTAAGATTATTGTCATACGATTATGTGAATCTATGTCCTGATTTGTCTGAAAAAACCAACACCACTGGTAGACGCGTTTCGATTATTGGTTAGTTAATCATCTTCAATACCTTAGTGGATCATATCCGTCCATCTGACTCGCCTACCATTCACATCACACCGTTTGTTCTTATGTAGGAAAAATCATCGCCACTCGATTATGTGTTTCTATGTTCAGATTTGTCTGTAAAATATCTGGCAATATATTTTATTCAAGACTCATTTAATAATCTCCCGGCAGAGGATACCCGTGAGCACCACACAGGCTGGAACATTGAGATCCGATATGTGTGGGGTTCATTACTGTCACGAGAAGCTAAGCTTTGAGCTACCGTGCGCGTGCACAGTAGCTCAAAGTGAAATGCTCCATACGCAGTAGCTGCATCAGCATTCGCGGACAATCAGCGGAATCAAGTGGAGAGTCTCCGTGAGAGGTCCGGCGGCACCGCGCTCTTGCCCCAATACTGAGTGCCTATGATGCTCGATATGACAAGGCGAGTTATTGATGATTTTAAATAACCAATGGAAATCCTTTTCCCTCGGCGATCGGTCCTTTGAACCGGAACGAGCTTAGATCGGAACAAGCTAGACGACGATCGCCTCCTCGACATGAAAATATGGCTACAAAAACAAAAACCTAAATCGCATGATCGATTTGAGGTGTTACAAACACAATGACTAGATGAGTATACCCCCATCCTATGGTGGTGATGAGTATAAAAATCTCTCACTAACCCTATCCGAATTTAATAGAGTGTCACCCCCTTACTTCATTTCTGTGCATTGGAAATCAAAGCATAAATATGACATTTTTACTGTAGAGGCATTTTATTGCCAAATGCAAATGGTACAGTAAAACGCCAGCAGACAGCAAAATTCACAAAGCCTACTTGAAATGAATGAATTTTCATGATATTTTTTCCACAAAGAACGGGGAAACTATATTAAAATTGTAAATATGAACATTATAAGTGGCACTTCAATTGTCATTCGTATGTGTTTCCATAAAAAAAGAGTCCCACACGCTATGCTTCGAGGGCATTTAAGCTGCCACATTGACAATTTCTGAATTATAAGTGCATCGGTGTTGCTGTTATTAAAACGAAAAGTACTTTTAATTCCCCTGGGGGTTTATTTATTGACGTTTTCAGAAATTCATGTGAAAGTTGCAAGGGAATAAAATGACGGAAATGTTTACATGTTGGCAGAAAATCGCTATGGAAAAAGTAATCTTTTAGGGAGAACAAGTAAACGCGCTATAATCGGCCGGGCCGAATCTTGGGTGCCCACAACCAAGGATTCTGCTAAAAATTTACGCTTTGTATTGGAATTATTTTGGTCTCAAGAAGTCATATCGGGATATCGGTCCTAGGGGGGGCCTATAGCACCATGCCGACCGATTTGGATAAAACTTGGCACAGATGTTGTAAATAATACAATGGGGTTTTGGGCCAAATTTCAGCCGAATCCGCTGAAAATTTAGGCTTCTAAAGTCTGAAGAAGTCAAATTCGTGAATCGGTTTATATGGGGGCTATATCGGTTTTTGGACCAAATTTCAGCCGAATCAGCTGAAAATTTAGGCTTCTAAAGTTCGAAGAAGTAAAATCCGTGGATCGGTTTATATGGGGCTATATCTGTTTATAGACCGATTCACATCATACTTGGCATGGGTGTTGGATGTCATAACTCAAGTTTTTATGCTAAATTTTAGCTAAATCGATTAAAAATTGAGGCTTCTAAGAGCTCAAGAAGTCAAATCCATGAATCGGTTTATATGGGGGCTATATCTGTTTATAGACCGATACAGTTTATACTCGACATGGATGTTATAAATCATAACACAAGTCTCTGTTCCAAATTTCAGCGAAGTCGCATGAAAATTGAGGCTTCCTATGGCTCAAGAAGTCAAATCGTGGGAGCGGTTTATATGAGAGTTATATCTGCTTGGAATGGTTGGAATTATACCCAGGCGTGGATGTTGGAAGTCATAAATTATGTCTTTGTTTCAAATTTCAGCCAAACCTGATGAAAATAAAGTCTTCTAAGGGCTCAAGAAGTCAAATCCAGATATTCATTTAAATGGGAGCTATAACTGTTCCAAATTTCAGCCACATACGATGAAAATTGAGGCTTCTAAGGGCTCAAGAAGTCAAGTCCGGGGATCGGTTCATATGGGGGCTATACTCGCTTATGGACCGATTGAAATCATACTAGGCGTCGATGTTGAAAGTCATAACTCAAGTTCTCATTCCAAATTTTATCCAAATCGGATGAAAGTTAAGGGCTTGGACCTAATTTTTTATGCCCTATTCGTAATCTACTGTCAAATACCTCTCATTTGAGGCCCATATTGACAAGAACGACGAATATATCAGTTTAGAGGAATTTTTGGATTGGGAAGGCCCGCTGGGTAGGATATTCGCTTTCTAGTCTCCAATACCTTTCATATGATACCCATATTGTGCCTATCGGTCTACTTTTTGGTTTTGGATGGCATTGTTTGGGGTAAGGGGGAGGGACCGCCTCCATCCGATATCTTAAAATTATATAGCCAATGTTTCCTTTCAGACAAACTTACACAATCTGTGAAGATTTGAAGAAAATCGGTTCAGCCGTTTTTAATTCTACGGAACAAACAAAAAAAAACCGAATCCCATATGGTCATGATGGGTCATATGCCCATTTAAAGAGGTTTTGGAAGGAAGGCGTACCCGCTATACTTCGATTTGATTTTGTATGGCAGATTCGTAATCTACTCCCGAATACCTTTCATTTGAGACCCATATTGACATGAAAGCCCAATATGTATGTATGGGCGAATTTTAGGGTTGGGGCTTGAATCCCGATGGGTACTTAGATTCAAATTTTAATACCTTATTCGTATTCTACTTTCCAATACCTTTCATTTGATACCCATATTGTCCCGATTTGATTTTGGCTGGTGTTTTTGGGTAAAGGGGGAGGGTCCGTTCCCCTTCCGAAATCAACAAACTATAAAGCCTATTTCTCTTTCCTGACCATATTCGTAATCTACTCCCGAAAACCTTTAATTTGAGTCCCATATTGTCATAATCGTCCAATAAACCTATTTTAGGGGGTTTTTGGGTTGGGGTGGGCCCCCAATTACTTGGACCCAATTTTTAATATGAAATTCATTATCTTCTCCTGAATACCATTCATTGGACTCCCATATTGTCCCGATCGCTCCACTTTTATGTTTGGGTAGTACTTTTGGGGTAAAGGGGAGGGTCCGTCCCCCTTCTGAAATCAACAAACTATAAAGCCTATTTCCCCTTCTTGACCATATTCGCAATCTACTCCCGAAAACCTTTAATTTGAGTCCTATATTGTCATGATCGTCCAAAAACCCTATTCTAGGGGGTTTTGGGGTTGGGGCGGGCCCCCAGTTACTTGGACCCAATTTTAATATGAAATTCGTTCTCTACTCCTGAATACCATTCATTGGACTCCCATATTGTCCCGATCGCTCCACTTTTATTTTTGGGTAGTACTTTTGGGGTAAAGGGGAGGATCCGTCCCCCTTCCCAAATCAACAAACTATAAAGCCTATTTCTCCTTCCTGACCATATTTGTAATCTACTCCCGAAAACCTTTAATTTGAGTCCCATATTGTCATGATCGTCCAAAAAAATCTATTTTAGGGGGTTTTTGGGTTGGGGCGGCCCCCAATTACTTGGACCCAATTTTTAATATGAAATTCATTATCTTCTCCTGAATACTATTCATTTGAGTCCCATATTGTCCCGATCGGTCCATTTTTATTTTTGGGTAGTACTTTTGGGGTAAAGGGGAGGGTCCGTCCCCCTTCCCAAATCAACCAACTATAAAGCCTATTTCTCCTTCCTGACCATATTCGCAATCTACTTCCGAATACCTTTCATTCGATTCCCATTTTGTCATGATCGTCCAAAAAAACCCATTTTAGGGGGTTTTTGGGTTGGGGCGGACCCCCAGTTACTTGGACCCAATTTTTAATATGAAATTCATTATCTTCTCCTGAATACCATTCATTTGAGTCCCATATTGTCCCGATCGCTCCACTTTTATTTTTGGGTAGTACTTTTGGGGTAAAGGGGGGGGTCCGCCCCCCTGGCGATATCAAAAACTTATATAGCCTATTGCTCCTTCTGGACCATATTCGTAATCTACTCCCGAATACCTTTCATTCAATTCCCATTTTGTCATAATCGCCCAAAAAACCTATTTTAGGGGCTTTATGGGTTCGGGGTGGTCTCCAAAGTACTTGGACCCAATTTTTAATATGGAATTCGTACTCTACTCCTGAATACCATTCATTTGAGTCCCATATTGTCCCGATCGCTCCACTTTTATTTTGGGTAGTACTTTTGGGGTAAGGGGAGGGTCCGCCCTCCCCCTTTAGATATCAAAAAATTATACTGGCTATGTTTCCTTCCAGACCAATCTACACAATCTGTGAAAATTTCCAGGTAATCGGTTCAGCCGTTTTTGAGTCTATACGGAACAAACAAGCAAACCGACAAACAAACACAAATTCAATTTTATATATAAGATGGGGCCGCAGATCAATATTTCAAGGTGTTAGAAACGGCATGATTAGATTAATATGCCCCCATCCTAAGGTGGTGGGCATAAAAAATCACCCCATATCAGCAATGGCCTCAAGGTGGCAGTAAATTGTCTTCTGGGCCAAATCATTTTGAGTAGCTTAGGTGGGGTTAGGTTGAAAAGAGGAAACGGATGTAAATCCATCCCATCCCGCTATGGCTTGTTGTGAACTCTAAACACCAAAAAGAAAATCTAAGTCAAGAATTCCGTGTTACTTACAAAATCCATAATTGTTTCATGTTCGGTATTGTGTCCCCGTCTAAATGCCGGTGTCTGTTGGCCCCGAAAACCGGACAATGACTTAGGAAATGCTCCAACGTCTCATTATCTTCTCCACATGCCCAACACATGCTATTACTTGCCTCCACAGTGTTACATGCACGATCGTCGCCCACGCCCTTAACTCGGACTGCGTCGCCCCGAAAGACTTCGGGTGAGCTAATTTTATTGACTGCTAAGTCCTCTGTCTTTCACTGTCAAATGCATCTGCTCTTTCATTCTCCCTTTCTCCGCTATAGCCCGGCAACCAAACGATGAGGATCGTGCCATCCTCACAGAAGGCGTTGATCTCCTTTTTACACCACCAAGACCTTACAGTCCTGGTTGTTATAGCCTTGATGGCAAGTTTACTGTCCGTAAAGACCTTCATACTCGACGTCCTCATTTTTAGGCAACTAAAACGGCATTTTGGTTGCCTAAGCGTATACCTGGACTAACTGAAACTACAATAATAGGGTTATCCTATCCAATCTGCAATCTCATAGTAAAGAGGGGATCCATACTTTCAATCAACAAAAAAATTATTTGAAAAATTGGTGTTTAGTTTATTGTGACTGTTTGCATGTGAGTTTGCCCTCAGAGTTTCTTCTTTCTTTTAGATCTTCTATTTTGAAAATCTTTCAACAAAGTTTATGCCATAGCAGGTATTTCTACTGTGGTTAGCGGTGTCACGCAGAGTAATAACCCGTAAAAACAAAACCAAAAGCAAAAAAAAAAAATTTTGCATGATCCGCCATAAGGGAGAAAATATTTCTACAGGGAGAAAGTATGCACCAGCAAAGCACATCATAATGTGGTAGTCAGCAACTTGTTGGCTCTGCTCAGTTTATACATGCCAATTTGAATGTAAACGTGTGAGAAAGACGTGCATTTTTCCTTCCAAATAAAGGGGCGCAAAGATAGCAAAGGAAGAGAAGGAGCGGTAAAATATGCACGTCGTTAAAAGCAAAGGTCTGAGGTTATTAACACTGATGGGATAACTGCACCAAAAGGAATTCTTCACAAAGGCATGCCAACAATGTCGGCAGGTTATTTTTCAGCTTAAAGGAATGTTAAGGTGTTAAAGTGTGGCATGCAAATTAAAAGCTTCTCTTTGAAGAGGCAAAAGCTTAATCGCAATCAACCATGGGGAGTGTGGTTAGTTAACTGGTGGAAAATCCATAAATAATTATGAGATTTAAGGCAAGGAAAGGATTTTTTCTTTTGCTGCTTACTTAAAAATTGAAAGTTGAAAACTTTAATATGGCGTTAAGTTCGGCCGGGCCGAACTTTGGATACCCACCTCCTAGGGTATATATGTAAGCCATCTTTCATCAAAAATCCGGTGAAAAGTGCATACCTTTTTTTCCCAAATACTAACAAGTACAAAACATTGTTCAATTGAGTATAACAAAGTATTGGCCTTTTTAGTAGCTATATCTAAAAACCAGTAAGGAAGGGCTAACATTGGGCGGTGCTGACTGTATAATACCCTAAACCTTCCCTATAAGTACAATGTGGGAACTATTGGGTTGCCCAAAAAGTAATTGCGGATTTTTCATATAGTCGGCGTTGACAAATTTTTTCACAGCTTGTGACTCTGTAATTGCATTCTTTCTTCTGTCAGTTATCAGCTGTTACTTTTAGCTTGCTTTAGAAAAAAAGTGTAAAAAAAGTGTAAAAAAGTATATTTGATTAAAGTTCATTCTAAGTTTTATTAAAAATGCATTTACTTTCTTTTAAAAAATCCGCAATTACTTTTTGGGCAACCCAATATATCGAAATATGATACGATTTCGACCAAATACTGATAAGCACAAGTCATTGTTCAATTGTGTATAACAAAGTATTGGTCTTTTTAGTAGCTATATCTTAAAACAAGTAAGTAAGGGCTAAAGTCGGGCGGTGCCGACTGTATAATACCCTAAACCTTCCCTATAAGTACAATGTGGGAACTATTGTATATCCGATTCTGAACCAATTTTGATCGATCTCGGCGAGCAAATAAGTTCAAACCGTAATAACTACGGTTGACAAATGACAACATTATAGGAAATTGTCCAAAATTTTACCAACACATATATAGAAGCTATATCTAATTCTGAACCGATTTCGAGCAAACTTCTTAGATAATGTGGAAGTCGTCGAGCAAGGCGTTGTACAAAGTTTTGGAAAATTGGTTAATCAAGGCGATTGCAATGGTTCTAGGAGTGAAAATCGGACGATATATATATACAAGAGCTATATCTAAATCTGAAACGATTTCTATGAAATTCACCAGTAATGTCGAGAGTCATAAAAAAATCCTTCCTGCCAAATTTCGAGAGAATGGGTTAACAAAGGAACATTTAATTGCATTATTTCTGCAAATCGGACGAACATATATATGGGAAATATGTCCAAATCTGAACCGATTTCAAGCAAACTTCTTATATATTGTGGTAGTCGTTGGGTAAAGCGTTGTAAAAATTTTTGGGAAAACTGGTCAATAAATGCGCTTGCAATGGCTCTTTGAGTGAAAATCGGGAGATATATATATACAAGAGCTATATCTAAATCTGAGCCGATTTCTATGAAATTCACCAGTAATGTCGAGAGTCATAAGAAAATCCGTACGCCAAATTTCGAGGGAATGGATTAACCAGAGACCAA
Source organism: Stomoxys calcitrans (assembly GCF_963082655.1). NCBI lineage: Eukaryota > Metazoa > Arthropoda > Insecta > Diptera > Muscidae > Stomoxys > Stomoxys calcitrans. The sequence goes on along the minus strand of NC_081556.1, from coordinate 146,475,852 downwards.
TTTATTGCATTATTTCTGCAAATCGGACGAACATATATATGGGAGCTATATCCAAATCTGAACCGATTTCAAGCAAACTTCTCAGATATTGTGGTAGTCGTCGAAGAAGGTGTTTTACAAAATTTTGGGAAGATTGGTCAATAAATGAGATTGCAATGGCTCTAGAATTGAAAATCGGGCTATATATATATGTGAGAGCTATATCGAAATCTGAACCGATTTCTATGAAATTCACCAGCAATGTCGAGAATCACAAGAAAATCCGTCCTACCAAATTTCAAGGGAATAGGTTAACAAGCGACCATTTCATTGCATTATTTCTGCAAATCGGATGAACATATATATGGGAAATATGTCCAAATCTGAACCGATTTCAAGCAAACTTCTTATATATTGTGGTAGTCGTTGGGTAAAGCGTTGTAAAAATTTTTGGGAAAACTGGTCAATAAATGCGCTTGCAATGGCTCTTTGAGTGAAAATCTGGCTATATATATATACAAGAGCTATATCTAAATCTGAACCGATTTCAATTAAATTCAACCATAATGTCGAGAGTCATAAAAAAATCTATCCTACCAAATTTCGAGGGAATGGGTTAACCAGAGACCAATTTATTGCATTATTTCTGCAAATCGGACGAACATATATATGGGAGCTATATCCAAATCTGAACCGATTTCAAGCAAACTTCTCAGATATTGTGGTAGTCGTCGAAGAAGGTGTTTTACAAAATTTTGGGAAGATTGGTCAATAAATGAGATTGCAATGGCTCTAGAAGTGAAAATCGGGCTATATATATGTGAGAGCTATATCGAAATCTGAACCGATTTCAATTAAATTCAAACATAATGTCGAGAGTCATAAAAAAATCTATCCTACCAAATTTCGAGAAAATCGGTTAACAAATGACCTTTTTATTGCATTATTTTTGCAAATCGGTCGAACATATATATGGGAGCTATATCCAAATCTGAGCTTTCCAATTTTTTCCAGCTTTCCGATTTTTTCCAATTTCAATAGGTTTCGTCTCTAGCTCGAAAAACATGCCTGTACCAAATTTGAAGACGATCGGATGAAAATTGCGACCTGTAGTTTGTACACAAATTAACATGGACAGACGGACAGACAGACGGACGGACAGACAGACAGACAACCATAGCTAAATCGAATCAGAAAGTGATTCTGAATCGATCGGTATACTTATCAATGGGTCTATCTCTCTCCCTTTTTGAGTGTTACAAACTAATTCACTAAGTCATAATACCCTGTACCACAGTAGTGGTGTACGATCTGAACCATATACAATAGGGATGTCGAAAAGCCTAACATAAGTCAATGTGTTAAATTTCAGTTAAAACGGATTCTAAATGCGCCTTTTATGGGGCCAAGACTTTAAATAGAGATATCGGTCTATATGGCAGCTATATCCCAATCTTGATCGATCTGGACCAAATTGAAGAAGTATGTCGAAGGACCTATCACAACACACTGTCCCAAATTTCGGCGGCATCGGACAATAAATGCGCTTTTTATGGCCACAAAACCTTAAATCGAGAGATCGGTCTATATGGCAGCTATAACCAAATTTGGACCGATTTGGGCCAAATTAAGGTAGGATGTCGAAGGGCCTATCACAACTCACTGACCTAAATTTCAGCAGAATCGGACAATAAAAGCGCCTTTTATGGGCCTAAGACCCTAAATTGGAAGATCGGTCTATATGGCAGCTATATCCAAATCTTAATCGATCTGGGCCAAATTGAAGAAAAATGTCGAACGTCCTACGACAACTCACTGTACCAAATTTCAGCAAAATCGGATAATAAATGTGGCTTTTATGGGCCTAAGACCCTAAATCGGAGGATCGGTCTATATGGCAGCCATATCCAAATCTGGACCGATCTGTGCCATACTACAGAAGTATATCGAGGGGCTTAATTTAACTCACTGTCCCAAATTTAGGTGACATCGGAGTAGAAATGCGCTTTTTAAGGGCCAAAACCTTAAATCGAGAGATCGGTCTATATGGCAGCTATATTCAAATCTGGACCGAACTGAGCCAAATTGCACAAGGATGTCGAAGGGCCTAACACAACTCACTGTCCCAAATTTCATAAAAGCGCCTTTTATGGCCCCAAAACCTAAAACCGAGAGATCGGTCTATATGGCAGTTATATCCAAATCTGGATTGATTTGTGCGATATTGCAGAAGTATGTTAAGGGGCTTAATTTAACTCACTGTCCCAAATTTCGGCGACATCAGACAATATATGCGCCTTTTATGGGCACAAAACCTTAAATCAAAAGATCGGTCTATATGGCAGCTATATCCAAATCTGAACCGATCTGAGCCAAATTGACGAAGGATGTCGAAAGGCTTCACTTATCTACCTGTCCCAAATTTCAGCAAAATCAAATAATAAATGTGGCTTTTATGGGCCTAAGAAAATAAATCGGAGGATCAGTCTATATGACAGCTATATCCAAATCTGAACCGACCTGAGCCAAATTGTCGAGGGAAGTTGAAGGGCTTAACACAACTAACTGTCCCAAATTTCGGCAACATTGGACAATAAATGCGCCTTTTACGGGCTTAAGACCCTAAATCGGAGGATCGGTCTATATGGCAGCTATATCCAAATCTGAACTGATCTGAGCCAAATTGACGAAGGATATCGAAGGGCCTAATATAACTCACTGTCCCAAATTTCAGCAAAATCGGATAATAAATGTGGCTTTTATGAGCCTAAGACCCTAAATCGGCGGATGATTCTATATGGGGGCTATATCCAAATCTGGACCGATCGGAGCCCAATTGAAGAAGGATGTCGAAGAGCCTAACACAACTCAATGTCCCAAATTTCGGCGACATCGGACAATAAATGCTTCTTTAATGGACCCAAAACCTTAAATCGAAAAATCGGTCCAAATCTGGACCGGTCTTGGCCAAATTGAAGAATGATATTAAAGGGCCTAACACGACTCACTGTCCCAAATTTTAGCAAAATCGGATAATAAATGTGGCTTTTATGGGCCTAAGACCTTAAATCGGCGGATCGGTCTATATGGGGGCTATATCAAGATATAGTCCGATATGGCCCATCTTCGAACCTAACCTGCTTATGGACAAAAAAAGAATCTGTGCAAAGTTTCAGCTTTATATCTCTATTTTTGAAGACTGTAGCGTGATTTCAACAGACAGACTTACGGACATGTCTAGATCGTCTTAGATTTTTACGCTGATCAAGAATATATATACTTCATGGGGTCTGAAATGGATATTTCGATGTGTTGCAAGCGGAATGACAAAATGAATATACCCCCATCCTTTGGTGGTGGGCATAAAAAACATATGCCAATGGAGCGTATGATGAATATAATGTGATGTTAACATAATACTCATACGCTCTGATGGTTGTGGTGCAAAGGTTTACTTTGAATATTCAAAACAAGCATGCAACAAAAATCGATCCAATATCTACTGATTATATTTCTTTAACCCATAAAAGGTGTGCTCATTATCTGATTTCGCTGGAATTTGCAACAGGAATAACACGGCATGGGATAACTATGAGCATCACACAGGCTGGAACTTGGAGCTACGAAATGTGTGGTGTTCATCGTTGTCACAAGAAACTTAGCTGCGGTTGGTAAAATGCTTCAATGGCCATCATGGGACTTATATAAGACCTCTAAACATGATTGCGAGTGTGTTCTCCATTGGTTCATATCTGGATAAAGCTGCCATATAGACAGATCTTGGGAGCAAAAATTTTTCGATCACTAAAAAAAAATTCCGAAAAGTGCAATAAGTACAAAGGAAGGCGGAGCTGGGGTATTTCACACGGAGATATGAGATATCGAATTTTAAATTTACGATTTTGGGAGAATTTAAACTTGCAGTTTGAACCAAGCGCCTGGGTTCAACTCCCGGCGCGAACATCTGAAAATCTGAAATCAACTAAATTTATTTAGTATAAATTTTTAGCAGAATTCATGGCCAAGATTCGGCCCGGCCGAACTTACCACGCTTTTACATGTTTTTTGATAACTTCACAACAAGTTCTCTCTTGGTCTGAAATGCAAATGCTTAAATCCTTTAAATTTTCAACTTTAATTGAAATTGCCAGAAACTCCTTCGTCCGGAAATTTGTTTTTTGTTCATAAATTTTTAAATAGACTTTTATTTTGCAGCTATGCACCATTATTTTTTATGGAGTCGTGGCATTGTACATATTTTCAAGCAACTAAAAAAAGGCTTTTTGTTTCATATATCAGAGCGGAAATTTCACTTCGTTTTATTTTTTAAACTTTTCATGACAGTAAGAAAAAAAGCTCCAGCTACCTGAATGCCTTTTTTTCATCATAAATGGAGTAAATAAATAAAATGCACTCAAATGATGTGATTTTGCAGTCTGGTGTTTTGTTTTTTTTTCCAATGGCAGCAAAAGTTGTTTGTAAACAGATAGCCTTTTTTGCCATTCATTTATTACTGTCTACATTGAGCATGAAAGCAATTATGCTTTTATGTACATAGGAAAGGTTTAAAACATTTTTTTTTTCAAGTGAATATTATAAATGGATTTAATTAGTTATTTATATTTTGCATCAAAGCATTCATGGTAAAAAATATATCTGAAATGAGATAGTGGATAAAAAATGTGTTTATACGCCATTGGCAAAAAATTTATATGCATTTTTTTGCCACAAAAAAGAGTAGAATGAGATAAAGTTTGATCTTTAAAGGCAATGAAAATCGAAAATTATTTTATTAATTCATAAAGTTAAAAATTGTAATTAAAAATTCTTAAAGTTGTTCATAAAAGAAATCCAAGGTCGAAAAAATTCACTATGACCGTTGTGAAATGAATTTTTAATAAGGGAAAAGTTCAACAAAGGCCTATATTGTATTACGCTATGAGTCAATAATGTAAAGATGCTACGAATTTTCGAATATTCTACTGGGCAGCAAAACAAAAGTCTTTCAAGACCAATACAAATTAACCCATTAACGTCGAATGGGAACAGAAACACCCAAACAAGTAAAAAGGCGTTAAGTTCGGCCGGGCGGAACTTTGAATACCCACCACCTCGAGTATATATCTAAACCACCTTTCGTCAAAATCCAAAAAAGTGACTTAACTCACTGTCCCAAATTTTGGCGACATCGGACAATAAATGCGAGTTTTATGGGTACAAAACCTTAAATCGATACATCGGTCCGTATGGCAGCTATATCCAAATATGGACCGATCTGAGCCAAATTGACGTAGGATATCAAAGGACCCACCACAACTCACAGTCCCTAATTTCAGCGACATAAGACAATAAATGCGCCTTTTATGGCCCCAAAACCTTAAATCAAGAGATCAGTCTATATGGCAGCTATTACCAAATCTGGACCGATCTGGGCCAAATTACAGAAATATATCGAAGGGCCTAAAACAACTCACTGTTTACAATTTCAGCGAACAATAAATGTGGCTTTTGTAGGCCTAAGATCCTAAATCGATAGATCGGCCTATATGGCAGCTATATCCAAATCTAGACCGATCTATATATATCCAAATCTGGACTAGTCTGGGCCAAATTGAAGAAGGATATTAAAGAGCCTAACACAACTCTCTGTCCCAAATTTTAGCAAAATCGGATGATAAATGTGGCTTTTATATGCATACGACCCTACATCGGCGGATCGGTCTATATGGGGGCTATATCAAGATATAGTCCGATATGGCCCATCTTCGAACTTAACCTGCTTATGAACAAAAAAAGAATCTGTGCGAAGTTTCAGCTCAATATCTCTATTTTTGAAGACTGTAGCGTGATTTCAACAGACAGACGGACAGACGGACGGACATGTCTAGATCGTCTTAAAATTTTTACGCTGATCAAGAACATATATACTTTGTAGGGTCGTAAATGTAAATCTCGATGTGTTGCAAATGGAATGACAAAATAAATATACCCCCATCCTTCGGTGGTGGGTATAAAAATAAAAAAAAAAAAAAATTCAAAAATTTTATTTTTTTTTTATACCCTCCACCATAGGAGGGGAGGTATAATAATTTCGTCATTCCGTTTGTAACACCTCGAAATATGCATCGAAGACCACGTAAAGTATATATATTCTTAAATGTCATGACATTTTAAGTTCATCCATCCATGTCCGTCCGTCAATCTGTCCGTCCTTACGTCTGTCCGCCCGTCCGTTTGTCGAAAGCAAGCAAAGTTTCGAAATTTTGAACAAATTCTTTTTATTAGTGTAGGTCGGTTGGGATTGTAAATGGGCCTTATCGGCCCATGTTTTGATATAGCTGCCTCATAAACCGATCTTGGGTCTTGACTTCTTGAGCATGTAGAAGTCGCAACTCTTATCCCATTCGGCTGAAATTTTGCATACAGTGTTTTGGTATCACTTCCAACAACCGTGCTATGTATGGTTTAAATGGGTTCATAACCTGATATAGCTGACATATAAACCGATCTTGAGTGTTGCCTTATCGAATCACCAGAGGGCGCAATTGTAATCCCATTTGGCTGAAATTTTGCAGGAAGTTGTTTGTTATGACTTCCAATAACTGTTCTCAGTATGGTTCAAATCGGTCCTTAACCTGATATAGCTGCCATATAAACCGATCTTGGGTCTTAACTTATTGAGCCACTAGAGGGCGCAAATCGTATCCGATTTGGCAATAACTGTTCTAAATATGGCTTAAATCGGTTCATAACCTGATATAGCTGCCACATATACCGATCTTGGATCATGACTTCGTGAGCCTATAGAGGACACAATTCTCATCCGATTTGCATGAAATTTATCACGAAGAGTTTTGTTATGACTCCCAACAACTGTGCCGAATATAGTGCAAATCTGTCCATAACCTGATATAGCTGCCACATATACCAATTTTCGATCTTGACTTCGTGAGCCTCTAGAGGGCGCAATTCTTATCCGATTTGGCTGAAATTTTTCATAAAGAGTTTTGTTATGACTCTCAATGACTGTGCTACATATGACTTAAATCGGTTCATAACCTGATATAGCTGCCACATATTCCGATCTGGGATCTTGACTTCTTAAGCCTCTAGAGGGCGCAATCTTTATCCGATTTTGCTGACATTTTGTACAACGGCTTCTCCCATGTCCCTCAACATACGTGTCCGATATGGTCTTAATCGATCTATAGCCTGATACTGCTCCCATATAAACTGATCTCTCCATTATGCTTTTTGAGCCCCTACAAGGCGCAATTCTTAATCGAATGGACCGAAATAATACCCAATGACTTCTGCTATGGTCTTCAACATTCAATTCACTTATGGTTCGAATCGAATAGCATAACAATTTATATTTATCCATTATTCTTTGTTTGCCTAAAAACAGAGATACCGCGCAAAGAACTCGACAAATGCGATCCATGGTAGAAGGTATATAAGATTCGGCCCGGCCGTACTTAGAACGCTCTTTTGCAAATTTTGCCCATGAACATTCCACTAAGGAACTGGGGCAAACGTAACGACGAAAAGACGTAACGACGAAAAGACGTAACGTCGAAAAGACGTAACGTCGAAAAGACGTAACGTCGAAAAGACGTAACGTCGAAAAGAAGTAACGTCGAAAAGACGTAACGTCGAAAAGACGTAACGTCGAAAAGACGTAACGTCGAAAAGTGGTAACGTCGAAAAGACGTAACGTCAAAAAGACGTAGCGTCGAAAAAACGTAACGTCGAAAAGACGTAACGTTGAAAAGACGTAACGTCGAAAAGACGTAACGTCGAAAAGACATAACGTCGAAAAGACGTAACGTCGAAAAGACGTAACTTCGAAAAGACGTAACTTCGAAAAGACGTAACGCTGAAAAGACATAACGTCGAAAAGACGTACCGTCGAAAGGACGGTACGTCGAAAGGACGTAACGTCGAAAGGACGTAATGTCGAAAAGACGTAACTTCGAAAAGACGTAACTTCGAAAAGACGTAACGTCGAAAAACGTAACGTCGAAAAAACGTAACGTTGAAAAGACGTAAAGTCGAAAAGTCGTAACGTCGAAAAGACGTAACGTCGAAAAATTATTGAATATTGCGTTCTCGCTGCCTGTGTGCGTGTTTAATTTATTTGTACACATAAATTAAAGTTTAGAGTTAAGATGAAATTAGAAATAAGAGGAGTTCTTCCCAAACCATCAACCAAAGCGCTTGATCTTCAATTTGTTCCTTGACAAATGCGTCGATGTGCAGCAGTAGGCTGCACAACAGTAGTGCTACTTTTAGAAAAAATTTTGACTTGACCATGATAAGTTTATTGATATTGGATCAGCGTATACTTATTTTAAAGTTTCCCATTCATCCTTTGTTTAAAGCAAAAACAAATCCTTAAAATTCTTTGCACTCTGTGCTCCCTTGATATAACTGAAAAACAATTCATTTAAATAACTGTATACAAACACAATTTATTATAATTATGACCAAAAAGGCAACCTCAATGTCATGCAAAAGCAAAGAAATCAACACTTTACATTGCCGAATACCAGCAAGTGTGAGCTCAAGGTTTTTTTATGTTGTTTATGGTAATTATTGTGAAAACATCGACAGATAAAAGAACACAGGAAAACATGAAAAATTCTCTCACACACATGAAAATCAATTAAAGAAAGCCAAGCATATATAACCATAGCCACGACCATGGCCACAAACACATAAACGAGACCGTACAAGCCACAGCAGTGATATCCTGAGATGAGCGACTGCAAAAGCGCTGAAGTTCAAATTGAATGGCAGCTCTGGTTAGCCATTCACAAGGACCACTTTAATAACTTAATTTGGCTTTAATGTATCGTTTTAACACGATAATCCTTAATGATTTTGCCTGCGTGAAACTCTTCATATCCCATTGCTTCGGTATACCTGTCCTATTCAGCCGCTACCTCTCTCTCTCTCTCTCTACTTTCCTCTTTTCACAGATTGCCAGTTTAAAAGTGTGTAAAATGTGGCAATGTGATGTTATTGTATCGATGATAGCGATGATGTGGCCGACGGATGGATAAAAGAAAAACCACTGCTAACTTAATTAAGAATTCAATTTAATACACCTCAACGTATTTAGTTAAATGTCATTTGTTTTAATCAATAGCAAAGAAATTTTAAATTTAAATAAAATTATTAAAAAATTGAGAAAAAAGCTCATAGCAAGTAAAAGCGTGCTACGTTCGGCCGGGCTTAATCTTATATACCCTCCACCATGAATTGTATTTGTAAAGTCTTATACAAACCTTATTAAGCACGTATGTAAGAGATTATAGAGACACTTACTGTGAAAAATTTCATCCAAGTCGGTTAAAAATTACGCCCTCTAAAGGCTCAAGCACACATATAAATAATATATCAAAATATGAACCGATTCATATCATATTTAGCACGGATGTTTAGGGTCACCCTGTAAAATTTCAATGAAATCGGGAGGTAATTTTATTTTTTTCTGAAATAATTAACAATAATGGGTAAGGTTGAAAATAGGGTACAGATATTAATCCAACCCATCCCACTATGGACATACACCTAAGCCAGTAATCGGCTTGTTGTGCGCTCTAAAACTATAAAAAACGTAACGTCGCAAAGACGGAACCTCGCAAAGACGGAACCTCGCAAAGACGGAACGTCGCAAAGACGGAACGTCGCAAAGACGGAACGTCGCAAACACGGAACGTCGCAAAGACGGAACGTCGCAAAGACGGAACGTCGCAAAGACGGAACTTCGCAAAGACGGAACGTCAGCCCAATCGGACAACATTTGTGGTTTCCAGGAGCTCAAGAAGCCAACTCCGTAGATCGGTTTATATGTGAAATCTATCAGGTTCATGACCGATTTTAACGATACTTAGCACGGTTAAAGGAAGTTATAACAGAACACTACGTGCAAAATTTCAGTCAAATCGACAAAAATTTAGGCTTCAGGGGCTCAAAAAGTCATATTTGGATATTGGTTTATATGCAGAACATTATGGGCAAAATTGCAGCGAAATCAAATGAAAATTGAGGCTTCTAGGGACTCAAGAAGACAAAACAGGAGATCGGTTTATATTGGACCTATAGCAGGTTCTTAACCGATTTGAGCCGTACTTGGCACATTTGCCGGAAGTCATAACGGAACAATTCCAGGTCATCCGATCAAGAATGTATATTCTTTATGGGGTCCTAAATCAATATTTCGAGGTGTTACAAACGGAATGACTACATTAGTATACCCCATCCTATGGTGGTGGGTATAAAGACGAAACGATTATCAAACTGTAAGACGGGTTATCAACAACTTTTCCGGACAAAGAGAAAGTCGGATGGAAGAACAAACAGTAAGGAGGGCGGGAAGGAGGGCACTGTCCCAAATTTCGGCGAAATCGGACAATAAATGCCTCTTTTATGGGCCCTAAACCTTAAATCGTGAGATCGGTCTATATGGCAGCAATATTCAAATCTGGACCGATCTGGGCAAAATTGAAGAAGGACGTCGAAGAGCCTAACCAAACTCCCTGTCTCAAATTTCAGCGACATCGGACAATAAATCCGTCTTTTATGGCCCCAAAACCTAAAACCTAGATATCGGTCTATATGGCAGCTATTTCCAAATCTGGACCGATCTGTGCGATATTTCAGAAGTATGTCAAGGGGCTTAACTTAACTCACTGTCCCAAATTTCGGCGACATCGGACAATGAATGAGCATTTTATGGGCCCAAAACCATAAATCAAGAAATCGGTCTATATGGCAGCTATATCCACATCTGAACCGATCTGGACCAAATTGAAGAAATATGTCAAAGGGCCTAACACAACTCACTGTCCCAAATATCAGCAAAATCGTATAATGAATGTGGCTTTTATGGGCCTTACACCATAAATCGGAGGTTCAATCTATATGGCATCTATATCCAAATCTGGACCGATCTGAGCCAAATTAACGAAGGATGTCGATGGGCCTTACACAATTCACTGTCCCGAATTTCATCAAAATCGGATAATAAATGTGGCTTTTGTGGGCCTAAGACCATTAATCGTAGGATCGGTCTATATGACAGCTATATCCAAATCTGAACCGATCTGGGCCAATTTAACGAAGAAAGTCGAAGGGCCTAAGACAACTCACTGTCCCAAATTTCAGCGAAATCGGATAATAAATGTGGCTTTTATGGGCCTAAGACCCTGAATCGGCGGATCGGTCTATATGGCAGCTATATCCAAATCTGGACCGATCTGAGCCAAATTGACGAAGGATGTCGAAGGGCCTAACACAACTCACTGCCCCAAATTTCATCAAAATCGGATAATAAATGTGGCTTTTGTGGGCCTAAGACCCTTAATCGGAGGATCGGTCTATATGGGGGCTATATCAAGATATAGTCCGATATAGCCCATCTTCGAACTTAACCTGCTTATGGACAAAAAAAAGAATCAGTGCAAAATTTCAACTCAATATCTCTATTTTTAAAGACTGTAGCGTGATTTCAACAGACAGTCGGACAGACGGACGGACATGTCTAGATCGTCTTAGATTTTTACGCTGATCAAGAATATATATACTTTATAAGGTCGGAAATGGATATTTCGATGTGTTGCAAACGGAGTGACAAAATGAATATACCCCCATCCTTCGGTGGTGGGTATAAAAAGGCCTCAATTTTATGAACATCAAGAAAAATTTTGGGAAATACGGTAGGTTTTAATGAAGTAAAGACAAATGCTAAAATATATGGTTTCTTGGAAAAAAAAGTTGATGAAATGTAGGATGAAACGACCGAAAAGTAATGAACATCGAACCAAAATACGCATAAAAGCAATCATTGGAACTTCATAATCCCCAATAGCAATAAGTGCCGTTTCAAATGGGTCAGAATTTCTATTGGGCCTTGGGGCCATTTCTAGTTTTAATAATTCATGTTCGCATTTTACATAATCATACTCTCCATAGTTGAGCCCTATAAGCGTTGGGCATTAGGCAAATAGTCAGGATACGGATGAACGGTTGGATGGAAGCAAGGATAGCATGAAAATTTCCAAACTCTTTAGTTCAATGACTTTTTCTCTTTAAACACTCCAACTATCTTGTTATGTGTCACACACATAAACTTACATTTCAAATTGACTTATGTCACCTTTAAACTAAAAATCATTTAAAAGTTGAAAGAAAACAAAAACACCCCCACACACACACACCCAACTTAAAACCCAATTTGCCGTATTACTGACAACTAAAGTATGTAATTGCCTGTGTGTGTGTGGGCTTTCGCCTTATCAAGACTAAGAGGAAATGACACAAAAAGTGCACTTGAGTTAAGTTCTACACTCAGCAGGCAGCCAGTCAGCCCTCAAGTGACACACAGACAAAAGTCAAATCCCTTGGCATTGGTAATGCAGTTAGTAACTGGCATTTATGTCTCATACTAAGGAAAAAAGGGGGAAAAAATCAAGAAAAAATCTAAATCTTGGTTGGCACCTTCTTTCAGGGTGTTGGGGTTGGATAAATATTCAATGTCAATCATTGTCATACTTAGCAATTTAACACAGATACTCTCTTCCGGCTGCATTGCTATCCGGTGCAATACTCACACAACCATGCGGACACATTCAATAGGCCAATAGCCCTGCTGCGCCACCGTCATGCGGATATTTTTCATCGCCTTTTTCATGTGCATTCTCAACTATGCTCCTCCCACATCCGGCAAACATTTATGCAAATGTTATGACTGGGGAAAATTGATGCACATGTGTTTGTACAATGACTTTTGGTGTTGATCTAGGGGAAGGGGAAGCGAATGAGTTGTGGTCTGCTTGATTTTTGAAGGGGATCTGCTTTCCTGACCTCTCCTCAGTTGGTGCAACTGCTCGACTTCATTCAACAACGGATGTCGTCAAAGCAATCATAAATTCATTCATTCGAATGGTGTCAATTTTGCGCATCCGGCAAAACGGAAACGATTGGTGACCAAAGATGAGTACACAACATGGAGGAAGTGGAAATACGGTTCCCCCAAAATGCAGCAAACAAACGGTGATGGCTAATGCAATGTCAATACATGTCCCCAATGCTAATGCTGCAAAACTTTGCTATTGATGATAACTGAAGCGAACTCTAAAATCTGATTATGGGACAAGTGCAGGTACCCCAAAATGGACGTGAATGCCATTCATAGTCACACCATCTATGCTGTTCGAGTTTTCAAAGCCCAGCCAATCATTTGCTGAGTGGTCATTCAGCAAAGACTGAAGCTTAGTCAACACCTGCAATATGAAAACTGTCAACCAGCTTCAATGAAAGAAAAAGCATAAGTGGTAGTACTCACTTTGGCAAAATGGTTATGTCAATCATCTGGATACCACATTTAATGAAAAAATTGCTAAGAAACAAGTAAAAAGGCGTTAAGTTCGGCCGGGCCGAACTTTGGATACCCACCACCTCGGGTATATATGTAAACCACCTTTCATCAAAATTCGGTGAAAATTTCATACCTTATACTCATATACCTCATACCGATCTGAACTATATACGACACGGATGTCGAAAAGCCGAACATAAGTCACTGTGTCAAATTTCAGTGAAATCGGATTATAAATGCGCCTTTTATGGGGCCAAGACTTTAAATCGAGATATCGGTCTACATGGCAGCTATATCCAAATCTGGACCGATTTGGGCCAAGTTGCATAAACATGTCGAAGAGCCTAACACTAAGCACTGTCCCAAATTTCGGCGAAATCGGACAATAAATGCCTCTTTTATGGGCCCTAAACCTTAAATCCAGAGATCGGTCTATATGCTATATTCAAATCTGGACCGATCTGGGCAAAATTGAAGAAGGACGTCGAAGAGCCTAACCAAACTCTCTGTCTCAAATTTCAGCGACATCGGACAATAAATGCGTCTTTTATAGCCATAAAAACTAAAACCTAGATATCGGTCTATATGGCAGCTATATCCAAATCTGGACCGATCTGTGCGATATTGCAAAATTATGTCAAGGAGCTTAACTTAACTCACTGTTCCAAATTTCGGGGACATCGGGCAATAAATGAGCATTTTATGGGCCCAAAACCATAAATCAAGAAATCGGTCTATATGGCAGCTATATCCAAATTTAAACCGATCTGGACCAAATTGAAGAAATATGTCAAAGGGCTTAACACATCTCACTGTCCCAAATTTCAGCAATATCGGATAATGAATGTGGCTATTATGGGCCTTACACCATAAATCGGAGGATCGATCTATATGGCAGCTATATCCAAGTCTGGACCGATCTGAGCCAAATTAACGAAGGATGTCGATAGGCCTTACACAATTCACTGCCCCGAATTTCATCAAAATCGGATAATAAATGTGGCTTTTGTGGGCCTAAGACCGTAAACCGGAGGATCGGTCTATATGGCAGCTATATCCAAATCTGGACCGATCTGAGCCAAATTGACAAAGGATGTCGAAGGGCCTAACACAACTCACTGTCCCAAATTTCAACAAAATCGGATAATAAATGTGGCTTTTATGGGCCTAAGACCCTAAATCGGCGGATCGGTCTATATGGGGGCTATATCAAGATATAGTCCGATATAGCCCATCTTCGAACTTAACCTGCTTATAGACAAAAAAAGAATCTGTGCAAAATTTCAGCTCAATATCTCAATTTTTAAAGACTGTAGCGTGATTTCAACAGACAGACGGACAGACGGACGGACATAGCTAGATCGTCTTAGATTTTTACGCTGATCAAGAATATATATACTTTATAGGGTCGGAAATGGATATTTCGATGTGTTGCAAACGGAATGACAAAATGAATATACCCCCATCCTTCGGTGGTGGGTATAAAAAGGGCTTCAAAGTAAAATAACCATGGAGAAAAAAAAATCAAAATAAAATCAACTTAACTTTTTATGCCCACCACCGAAGGATGGGGGTATATTCATTTTGTCACTCCGTTTGCAACACATCGAAATATCCATTTCCGACCCTATAAAGTATATAGATTCTTGATCAGCATAAAAATCTAAGCCTATATAGCCAAAAACGCCAGTCTGTTTGTTAAAATCCCGCTACATTCATTAAAAATAGAGATATTGAACTAAAATTTTGCGCACATTCTTTTTTTGTCCATAAGCAGGCTAGGTTCGAAGATGGGCTATATCGGACTATATCTTGATATAGCCCCCATATATACCGATCCGCGGATTTGGGGTCTTAGGCCCAAAAAACCCCCATTTATTATCGTATTTTGCTGAAATTTTAGTCGGTGAGTTGTGTTAGGCCCTTCGACATCCTTCTTCATTTTGGCCCAGATCGGTCTAGATTTGGATATAGCTACCATATAGACCGATCCGCCGATTTAGGGTCTTAGGCCCATGAAAACCCCATTTATTATCCGATTTTACTGAAATATGGTACAGTAAGTTGTGTTAGGCCCTTCGACATCCTTCGTCAATTTGGCTCAAATCGGTTCAGATTCGGATATAGCTGCCATATAGACAGATCCCCCGATTTAGGGTCTTAGGCTCATAAAAGCCACATTTACTATCCGATTTAGCTTAAATATGGGACAGGGAGTTGTGTTAGGTCCTTCGACATCCTTCGTCAATTTGGCCCAGATTGGTCTAGATTTGGATATAGCTGCCATATAGACCGATCCCCCGATTTAGGGTCTTAGGCCCATAAAAGCCACATTTATTGTCCGATTTTGCCGAAATTTGGGAAAGTGAGTTGCTTTAGACCCTTCGATATCCTTCGTTAATTTGGATCAGAACGGTCAAGATTTGGATATAGCTGCCATATAGACCGATCTTCCCATTTAGGGTCTTAGACCCATAAAAGCCACATTTAATATCCGATTTTGCTGAAATTAGGGACAGTGAGTTGTTTTAGGCCCTTCGACATCCTTCGTCAATTTGCCCCAGATTGGTCCAGATTCGGATATAGCTGCCATATAGACCGATCCGCCGATTTAGGGTCTTAGGCCCATAAAAGTCACATTTATTATTCGATGGCACCTAAATTTGGGACAGTAAGTTGTCCTAGGCCCTGCGATATCCTTCGTCAATTTGGCTCAAATCGGTTCAGATTTGGATACAGCTGCCATATAGACCGATCCGCCGATTTAGGATCTTAGGCCAATAAAAGTCACATTTATTACCCGATTTTGTTGAAATTTGGGACAGTGAGTTGTGTTCGGCCCTTCGACATCCTTTGCCAATTTGGGTCAGATTGGTCCAAATTTGGATATAGCTGCCATATTTACCGATCCCTGGATTTAAGGTTTTGGGCCCATAAAAGTCACATTTATTGTCCGATGTCGCTGAAATGTGGGACAGTGAGTTGTGTTAGGCCCTTCGACACCCTTGTTCAATTTGGCCAAGATCGGTCTAGATTTGGTTATAGCTGCCATATAGACCGGTCCTCCGATTCAGGGTCTTAGGCCCATAAAAGTCACATTTAATATCCGATTTTGCTGAAATTTGGGACAGTGAGTTGTGTTGGACCCTTCGACATCCCTCGTCAATAGGGCCCTGATCGGTCCAGATTTGGATATAGCTGCCATATAGACCGATCTCTCGATGTTGGGTCTTAGGCCCATAAAAGCCACATTTATTATCCGATTTTGCTGAAATTTGGGACAGTGAGTTGTGTTCGGCCCTTCGACATCCTTCGCCAATTTGGGTCAGATTGGTCTAAATTTGGATATAGCTGCCATATATACCGATCCCTGGATTTAAGGTTTTGTGTTCATAAAAGGCGCATTTATTGTCCGATGGCGCCGAAATTTGGGACTGTAAATTGTTTTGGGCATTTCGAAATCCTCCTACAATTTGGCCCAGATCGGTATAGATTTAGATATAGCGGCCATATAGACCGATCCTCCGATTCAGGGTCTTAGGCCCATAAAAGCCACATTTATTATTCGATTTTGCTGAAATTTTGAACAGTGAGTTGTTTTAGGCCCTTCGATATCCTTCGTTAATTTGGATCAGATCGGTCCAAATTTGGATATAGCTGCCATATAGACCGATCGCTGGATTTAAGGTTTTGTGCCCATAAAAGTCACATTTATTATCCGATTTTACTGAAATTTGGCACAGTGAGTTGCGTTAGGCCCTTTAACATCCTTCTTCAATATGAGGCAGATCGGCCCAGATTTGGTTATAGCTGCCATATAGACCGATCTGCCGATTTAGGGTCTTAGGCCCATAAAAGGCGCATTTATTGTCCGATGTCCATTTTTCACCGGATTTTGACGAAATGTGGTTTACATATATACCCGAGGTGGTGGGTATCCAAAGTTCGGTCCAGCCAAACTTAACGCCTTTTTACTTTTTTTCACGTAACTTACACCCAGGGGGATGTTCCCTATATATGCAGTGTTTTTGCGTTAGCAAGTACGAAGGTTAAGGGATGGAGGGGACAGATGGAGTAGTGTTTAGTCGATTCCACATACGAATGGTTCGGGCGAAAAATTGCTTTTCTCGGTAATGCATGACTCGGTCGACTGGTCAATCAATAACAAACGGGTGTGAGTTACTGGCAGGTCTTGTATTCCTCGTGAACATCCTGACGTCAGGGATAAGAAGACGAATATCCCCGGAACACACGTCGTGAAAATAACGATAGAGCAATACAATGCTAACCACATTCCGACGATATTCAAGAGAAGCAATAGAGTTGGATACAATACTGTCCCCAGTTAACACCATCACTCTCCGTTGAACCCGATCAAGTAGCTCCAAGGATGATATTGGAGCTCCAGCCCATATAAGAGAGTTATATTCCAGCCTCGGCCTAATGAAGGTAGAATAGATATTGAGAAGATATTTCCTGCACCGCTTAAGAAAGTCCAAACACTTGAATGCTTCTTTCGACACTTCGAATATGTGTTTTGACCAACAGACATCACATTGTATCTTCCGGCCCAGAACATCAAGAGCATCTGACTGCTCAATATCTATACCGTCGATAGATATCGACGATTGTAGTGAGTCAGTGAATCGCTTGTGAGACAAGAAACATCACTGCGTCTTCTGTGCCTTAAAGTCTATTCTGTTCATTTTAGCCCACTCGGAAATGGCCAACAAATCCTGGTAGAGCGTCTCATCCATACTCACATCCTGCCCACAATTTCTTGGACTGGACCTATGGTCGAATGAATATGAATGACACAGACTATTGTCATCGGCAAATGAGTAGACTGGATTCGAAGTCTAACCCAATAGATCGTCAATGAAAATAAGAAAAATGGAAGGGGGGAAAGGGAAAGGACAGAACCTACTGGCTCACCTGCGATCAATGTATACTCATGGGATGAGAAAGCAGGGATTTAAAGCGGCCCGGAGCGAAGCATGGCTGGAGCGTGATGGGGCGCGGAGTGGCCGGAGGGGGATTGACATTGCAAGCCATTCCGCCTAGCATTAAAAAAACATTCACTCCTTCTACGGCAAAACCTGGGCCGCTTCGCTTTAGCTTCGAACTCGCTCCGGTCGCACTCTGAATACCAGCTCGAAACCACTTTCTTTTTCTCAACTCGCCATAATAAAGAAAAAAATCCTATAAAAATCCTTAAAAAAATATATCGCTTATATATTTGTTATGCTGTCCAATTAAATTTATTTTATAAAAATGTTGTAAGGATTTTGGCCCTAAGCTTAAAGTGCTTGTCTCAAACATACATGGATGGCTAGCCGGACATATTATATGAGACATAGTCTCCATCATGTTTGTAAATATCCAACCATGCTCAACCATCGCCTCTTCAACTACAATATATTCCGCCCTGCTCATTCTGAAAAATGAAAATTGCAAATGAAAATATTTACATGGTGTTTTGCCACAGACAATTTCACAGGGACCCATAGACGAACCGACCGAAAGACCGCCCAGCAGTTGTTGTAATTGTAACATAATAATTTTCATTATGCTTTAACAAAAAGGGGCCAAAAGGAGGAGGAATATCAGAAGAAGCATACAAATTTAAACATAGATTGAAGCAAAGCTGTAGAGTAGCAACTTGACTGCTTCCACATGCCACACAGTCAAAACAAACTGCTTATGGCCATAACAAGTTATTTGTATACAAAAATAGGATAAACATTATAACGTGCCCGACATGATGCTGACACAGACACAAGGGTCACTAGGTAAAATAAAAAAGGGCACAACCAAGGTAATTGGAAAAATGTATTCAGACATTAAAGTTTATTTAAATTTTTTTATACGTGGAGGAATCGGTTAACATTTTTCAATACAAATCTTTTTAAATTAAAACT
>NC_081556.1:146449065-146451565 GCF_963082655.1 Stomoxys calcitrans | reverse complement strand
AGCTATATCTAAATCTGAACCGATTTTGACCAAACTTTGTGTTGTACAAAATTTTGGGAATATTGGTCAATAAATGCACTCGCAGTGGGTCTAGGAATGAAAATCGGGCGATATATGTATATGAGAGCTATATGTAAATCTGGACCGATTTCTATAAAATTCACCAGTAATATCGAGAGCCATAAGAAAATCTTTCCTGCCAAATTGCGAGAGAATCGGTTACCAAATGACCATTTCATTGCTGTATTACTACAAATCTGACGAACATATATACGGAAGCTATATCCAAATCTGAACCGATTTTTATAAAATTTACCAGTAATATCGAGAGTCATAAGAAATCCCTCCTGCCAAATTGCGAGAGAATCGGTTACCAAATGACCATTTCATTGCTGTATTACTACAAATCTGACGAACATATATATGGGAGCTATATCCAAATCTGAACAGATTTCCATAAAATTTACCAGTAATATCGAGAGTCATAAGAAAATCCTTCCCAACAAATTGCGAGAGAATCGGTTACCAAATGACCATTTTATTGCTGTATTACTACAAATCTGACGAACATATATATGGGAGCTATATCCAAATCTGAACCGATTTCTATGAAATTCACCACTAATATCGAGAGTCATAAGAAAATCCTTCCTGCCAAATTGCGAGAGAATCGATTACCAAATGACCATTTTATTGCTGTATTACTACAAATCGGACGAACATATATATGGGAGCTATATCCAAATCTGAACCGATTTTTATGAAATTTCAATAGTCTTCGTCTCTAGGTCGAAAAACATGCCCATACCAAATTTGAAGACGATCGGATGAAAATTGCGACCTGTAGTCTGTACACAAATAAACATGGACAGACGGACTAACAGACGGACGGACAGACAGACAGACGGACATAACTAAATCAAATCAGAAAGTGATTCTGAGTCGATCGGTATACTTATCAATGGGTCTATCTCTCTTCCTTTTGGATGTTACAAACAAATGCACTAAGTTATAATACCCTGTACCATTGTAGTGGTGTAGGGTATAAAAATGAAATTGTTTTGATATCCGAAGGGGGGGCGGACCCTCCCCCATAACCCAATTTTCAAAAACGCCAGATTTCGGAGATTGGTCCACCAACTTAAGCGAAATTTTGTATGCCACCTTATAGTACCCCAAAAACACGAAATTGGTGTAAAATTTTTGGGTCAAATAACCTAGGGGGACGCCCCATTCCGAAACCCACCCGGACGGACATGTTTACCGATAGGGACAATATGGGTATCAAATGAAAGGTATTTAAGAGTAGAGTACGAACTTGGTATAAAAATTTCGCCCAAACTATTCGGGGGGGTCCCCCACCATCAAAAACCCCCCAACAGAAATCTTTCATCACTTTGGGCAATATGGGTATCAAATAATAGGTGTTTATAAGTAGAGTACAAAACTGATATAAAAATTTATTCCTTGGTGTTTGAGGAGCCTTCCCACCCTCCGAAACTAGTCTTCCAGCTAGTCTCTTCTTTTTATACATAAAAATCAGTTTGTGTTTGTTTGTCTGTTCCATGTAGACTAACGGCTGAACCGATTTTCTTGAAATTTTCGCAGATGGTGCATAATAATCCCATGGTGAAAATAGGGTACTACATTTTTTGATAAACGAAGGTGGGCGGACCCTCCCCCTTACCCTTATTTTCAGAAACTCCAGATCTCGGAGATGGGTGATGCGATATAAGCGAAATTTTGTGTGCTCTCTTATAGTAACCTAAAAACAAAAATTTGGTATCCAAATTTCGGATGGGGTACCTAGGGGGGACGCCCCACCCCAAAACCTACCAAATATCAATCACGACAATGTGGGACTCAAATGAAAGGTATTTAAGATAAGAAAACTAATCTGATATCCAATTGTTGGACAAAATGTTTGGGCCACCTCCCCAACCCCCAAAACACCCCTAAATCGGACATATTTACCGACCATGTCAATATGGGACTCAACTGAAAGGTATTTGCGAGTAGAATACGAAACTGATGTCAAAATGTGCGACCAAGAGCTGGGTGGCCGCCCCTCCTTAAAAACACCCCCAAACAGGACTTATTTACTGACCACCGCAATATGGGGCTAAAAAAGAAGGTATTTGAGTGTGGAATACGAATATGATAACCAAATGTGGAGCCAAGTGTTTTTAAGTTAAGGAAATTTTCTACTTTGTCATGCAGTCATTAACTATGGCCTCTTGCTGTATGTTGTATAAATGTCGACCTCCTATGGTGTTATCACAATGGCCAATGGGCTCCATGTTGTTTTGCTCCACTCACTGCCTGTCTGAGTTGTATAGCCGATGACTGCATAGAGTAAATAGCAACCAGCTATACGCATAAATATGCAAAATTTAATACGTTTATGGTGATTATGATATTATTTGCCAGCCAGAAGCATTTTTACCCCTCTTGTCCACAATCTGGGCAATAATGTTTCAATGTTACCACAGGACCTCGT
>NC_081556.1:146431565-146444065 GCF_963082655.1 Stomoxys calcitrans | reverse complement strand
AGTCGATCTAGCCATGTCCATGCGTCTGTCCGTCCGTCAGTGCGTCCATCCGTCTGTCTGTCGAAAGCACACTATCCTTCGAAGGAGTAAAGCTAGCCGCTTGAAATTTTGTGCAAATACTTCTTATTAGTGTAGGTCAGTTGGGATTGTTAATGGGTTACATCGGTCCATGTTTTGATATAGCTGCCATGTAAACCAATCTTGGGTCTTGACTTCTTGAACCACTAGAAGGCGTAATTCTTATCCGATTTGGGTGAAATTTTGCATGACGTGTTTTGTTATGACTTTAAACAACTGTGCCAGATATGGTGGGAATCAGTCCATATCCTGGTATAGCTGCCATATAAACCGATCTTGGGTCTTGACTTCTTGAGCCTCTACAGGGAGCAATTCATATCTGATTTTGCTGAAATTTTGCATGACGTGTTTTGTTATGACTTTCAACAACTGTACCAATCATGGTTGGAATCGGTCCATATCTTGGTATAGCTGCCATATAAACCGATCCGGGGTCTTGACTTCTTGAGCCTCTATAGGTAGCAAATCATATCCGATTTGGCTGAAATTTTGTACAACGGCTTCTCCCATGACCTTTAACGTACGTGTCGAATGTGGTCTGAATCGGTGTAAGGCCTAATACAGCTCCCCTATAAACCGATATGGTATCCTGACTTCTTCAGCCCCTAAAGGGCGTAATTCTTACTAGATTTGGCAGGAATTTTACACAACTACTTCTACTATGGTCTCCAATATTCAATTCAATTATGCCCCGAAGTTAACAATAACTTGATATTGCTATAATAACATAGCAATAGTTTTCTATTTCCCTCTTATTTGCCTAAAAAGAGATATCGGGAAGAGAGCTCGACAAATGCGATTCATGGTGGAGGGTATATAAGATTCGACCCGGCCGAACTTGGCACGCTTTTAATTTTTTCTGATGTTCTCGACGGGATTTCAAATCTTGGCATTCAGCGTCATAGGCAGAAATGCCAACCTCTGCGTTACGATGGCCTTAAAAGGCTACGCTTGCTTATAAGACTAAAACCGCTTATAAGGTTACGTTCGAGACCATGTATAAGACCACGTTTGCTTATAAGACTACGTTTGCTTATAAAACTAGGTTTACTTATAAGACTACGTTTGTTTATAGGACAACTTTTGCTTATAAGACTTCGTTTGCTTATAAGACCACCTTTGCTTATAAGAATTTGTTTGCTTATAAGACCACGTTTGCTTATATGCCTACATTTGCTTATAAGACTATGTTTGCTTATAAGCCAACGTTTGCTTTTAAGACTACGTTGATTTATAAGACTACATTTGCTTATAAGACAAAGTTTGCTTATAAGACTATGTTTGCTTATAAGACTAAGTTCGCTTATAAGACCACGTTTGCTTATAAAACTACGTTTGCTCATAAAGCTACGTTTGCTTATAAGACCATGTTTGCTTATAAGACCACGTTTGATTATAAGGCTACGTTTGCTTATAAGACTACGTTTGCTAATAGGACTAGGTTTGCTTATAAGACTTCGTTCGCTTAAAAGACAACGTTTGCTTATAAGACTACTTTTGCTTATATGACTACGTTTGGTTACAAGACTACGTTCGCTTATAAGACAACGTTTGCTTACAAGACTACGTTCTCTTATAATACTACGCTCGCTTATAAGACTACGTTTGCTTACATGTCTGCGTTTGCTTATAAGACTACCTTTGCGTTTAAAGGACCATGTTTGCTTACAAGACTATGTTTGCTTATAATACTAAGTTTGCTTATAAGACTAAGATTACTTATAAGACTACGTTTCCTTACAAGACTACATTTGCTTATAAGACCACATTCGATTGTAAGACTACGTTTGCTTATAAGACCACATTTTCTTATAAGACTACGTTTGCTTATAAGACTACGTTTGCCTATAAGACTACGTTTCCTTATAAGTCTACGTTTGTTTATAAGACTATGTTTGCTTAGAACGTTTGCTTATAAGACTACGTTTTCGTATACAACTACCCTTGCTTACAAGACTACCTTTGTTTATAAGACAGCGTTTGCTTATAAAGTATTCATTTCGCAATAACTTCGATACAAATATCAATCTACGAACTTTGAAGGAATCGCATCAAATAAATCTCATTAAGCGCAAACTTACAATGCCCAAGCTGGCTCATCTGCGCTAGCTACCAACTCACCAACTTGAGTGTTCTCTTTTTTGATTTTGTTGCCACAAAAAAAAAATTTAAATTAACTTGGAAATACCGATAAAAGTTGTTAAAAAATTCCCAATTAAGAAGAAAAAAAAAACCATCCCACCCATTCCACACTTCAACTTTCATTCGCGACAACAAAGTGGTACTCAAATGTCATACTATTAACCACCGCTGCAATTAATGAAACTTTATTGAAGTGATGTTAATGTAAATCGAATAAATTATATTTTCTCATGTTACGACTGCATTTGAGTTGGGATCACTTGTCATTTCAGCTCATGTTCGTTACAACTTTATGGTTGTCAAAGTTAATACGTGCTTTGAGAATGGCAGCAGCACCCACTTGACAGGCATTGGGCTTATTATTCATGGCACTTAGTAGCTTATGAATATTCAAAAAAATACCAGACAGGGAGAGAGAGAGATAGGAAAAGAGAAAGAGAAATGGCATGAAGTTAAATGGAAATAAATAAATACGTAATACAGCTGCAGAGTGTTTTGAAATGGCAGGAAAAATGTTCACGTTTATGCTCACTAACTCAGGTGTTTGTTTTTTTGACTCTTAACAATTCCATTAACACATTCCTTTTATTTGGTTGTGTTTTGGTGTTTTTTGTTTTATTTGCAGTCATTTGTTTTATGATATTTTTGTTTTATTTGTTAATGGCAGATATAATAAAAAGCCTTTCGGCCATACGTTCATATGTCAAGGATATGCCAACAATTACATTTTGCAGTAAACAATAAAAACCAAGCACTTTTACTATACAAAAATCATTAATTGTTGTTGTTAGGCGGCTATGTAAAAACAATGTTTATCTTAAAGCTCAAGTTGAAAAACATTGCTTTTGTTAAACTATCACACAAACTGCAGTGCTTTGTTTAATTAATTAATGGCTTTAATTAATTATAGCTATATGTAAAGCTAACAAACAAAGCCCCACAAAATAGCCTCTCTGGCGCAAGGGCATGTGGAGCGTATGAGCAATGCTAATTTGAATGGAAATGTGTGAGCATTACTTATACGCCACAATGAACTGTGGTTAAATAAGAAAGTGATAGCATAACCCATAAACAAAACAACTAAAAGCGTTATAGCTATGTCTTGGCCGAATTTTATATGCCCTTGATAATGTATCGGAATTACCAAGTTCTCTACATGTGTTTTTTTTTATACGTAGAAGCTTAAAAAGTATAATTGGTGGGCTAAATAAGAAATGCCCCAAAAAATTCCTGGATAAGAATTGATTCTTGTAGGTGCTGAAGAAGTCAAATCGACCAAAGATTTACATGGGAGCTATCTTAGATTATGGACTGTTTCGGGCATTGTCACAATGGACCATGGTTGTTGCTGGTCATAATAGAAGCTCAAGAAGTCATATCGGAAGTTCGATTTATCAAAAAGTTAAAACAGGAGCTTGGTTTATATGGGAAAAATTTGTGCTAGATTTAAAGGTTCAAGAAGAAGCGTGCTTTGGTCAAACGAACGGACAGGCCGACGGACAGACAGACACACAGACAGACAGACGGTCAGACACACAGAGAGACAGCCGGTTAGACGGACAGAGAGAAAGACAGATAGGCCGATAGACGGGCAGACACACAGGCAGACAGACAGACGGACGGACAAACAGGCAAGGACAAACAGACGGACAGACTGGCAGACCGACGGACGAACGGAAAGGCAGAAAGACAGACGGAGAGAAAAACTGACATGTAAACAAACAGACAGAAAGAGAAGCAAGCAGACAGACGGACGTACAGACAGACGGACAGACAGACAGACGGACAGACATACGGACAGACAGACGGACAGACAGACAGACGAACAGACAGACAGACGGACAGACAGACGGACAGACAGACGGACAGACAGACGGACAGACAGACGGACAGATAGACGGACAGATAGACGGACAGACAGGCGGACAGACAGACGGACAGACAGACGGACAGACAGACGGACAGACATACGGACAGACAGACGGACAGACAGACGGACAGACAGACGGACAGACAGACAGACGGACAGACAAACGGACAGACAGACGGACAGACAAACGGACAGACAGACGGACAGACAAACGGACAGACAGGAGGATGAACAAGCACAGGGACGGACAGACAAACGGACAGACAGAAGGATGAACAAGCACAGGGACGGACAGACAGACAGGCAGACGAACAGATAGACGGACAGACAAAGAAACCGTCTGTCTGTTTCTTTATCTGTCCGTCTATCTGCTTGTTCATCCTTCTGTCTGTCCATCGGTCTGTCTGACGTGTAGACAAACAGACAGAAAGAAAGGCAGGCAGACAGACGGACGTACAGACAGAAAGACAGATAGACGGATAGACAGACGGACATACAGACAGACGGACAGACAGAAGGATGAACAGGCACAGGAACGGACAGACAGACAGGCAGACGAACAGACGAACAGAAAGACGGACAGACAAAGAAACCGTATGTCTGTTTCTTTATCTGTCCGTCTATCTGCTTGTTCATCCTTGTCTGTCTATCAGTCTGTCTGACGTGTAGACAAACAGACAGACAGACAAACAGTCATGTAGACAGACACACCATCACAATAACAGGTAAACAGGCAGACGGGCGGACAGACAGACAGACGGACAGACAGAAGGATGAACAGGCACATAGACGGACAGATAGACGGACAGACAAAGAAATCGTCTGTCTGTTTCTTTATCTGTCCGTCTATCTGCTTGTTCATCCTTCTGTCTGTCCATCAGTCTGTCTGACGTGTAGACAAACAGACAGATAGACAAACAGTCAAGTAGACAGACACACAATCACAATGACAGGTAAACAGAAAGACGGGCGGACAGACGGAGAGATAGACAGATATATGTATGGGTTGCCCAAAAAGTAATTGCGGTTTTTTCATATAGTCAGCGTTGACAAATTTTTTCACAGCTTGTGACTCTGTAATTGCATTCTTTCTTCTGCCAGTTATCAGCTGTTACTTTTAGCTTGCTTTAGAAAAAAATTGTAAAAAAATTATATTTGATTAAAGTTCATCCGAAGTTTTATTAAAAATGCATTTACTTTCTTTTAAAAAATCCGCAATTACTTTTTGGGCAACCCAATATATCCCTGTCCCATAATGGAGGGCAAACATATGTGTACTTAATGTACCAAATTCCTGCCATATCAGACAAAAAAATCAGGCGATCGGTTTTTATAGAAGCTACTAGCCAAACCGGGCCCGCTTCGATGCGCCTTCTTTAACTCTCTAATATCTTTTTAGGGTGGGGAAACTTTCTTTTATGGTGGAGACGTGACATTGTAGCCTATGACGCTGAACGCGTTCGTATCCTGGAGAGAACATCGAACAAAATTTAAAGCAGTGGTCATCGCCTCTTAAAGCTGGCGACATTTGCGAGGTACAGTGCCATGCATAGTCATGTAAAAAATTCTCCTCAAAGAGGTGTCACACTGCGGCACGCCTTTCAGACTCGCCTTTAAAATAAAGTCCCTTATAATTGAGTTTAAACTTGAATCGAAAAGCACTCATTGATGTGTGAGAATTTGCCCCTTCTAGGTTCCTGGTGGTAATGTTCTTCCTGGTGGTAACGTTCTTTATTCCCAAGGGAAATGCAGTTCAGTTTAGGGGGTGCATTAAGGCGTACCCCAAAACACTTGGCTCCTAAATTGGATATCAAATTCGTTTTCTTCTTTCATTTGAGTCCCTTTCATTTGAGTCCCATATTGTCATAATGGGTCAAATATCCAATTCGTTTTCTACTTCCAAATACCTTTTATTTGAGTCCCATATTATCATAATGGGTCAAATAACCCATTTGACGTACAATATCTTTAGGAGGATAACCAGACTTGACGTGCGCAGGGTACTTGGACCAAAATTTTAATACCATATTATTTTTCCAGTTCAATACCTTTCATTTGATACCGTTATTGTGCCCATCGGTCCACTTTCGGATATGGGTGGCGTTTCTGGCGATATCTAAAAATTATATAGCCTATGTTTCCTTCCACACAAACGTACACAATCTATGAAAATTTTAAGAAAATCGGTTCAGCCAAGTATCATATAGTCATAATGGGTCTAATGGCGTATTTAAGGGTTGGCGTGACTCACTATACTACGATCTAATTTTGTATGGCAGATTCAAAATCTACTACCGACTACTTTCCATTTGAGCCCTATATTGAAATGAACGTCCAATATGTCTGTTTGGGGAGTTTTGGGGTTGGGGAGGCCCGATGGGTGCTTAGACTCAATACCACATTTGTATTCTACTCTCCAATACCTTTCATTTGATACCTATATTGTCCCAATCGCTCAAATTTTGATTTTGGGTTGTGTTTTTGGCATAAGGGGGAGGGTCCGTCCCCCCTCCGATACCGAAAAATTTTATATAGCCTACTTTTCCTTCCAGACCAACTTAAACAGTATGCGAAAATTTCTGCTGTTTTTCAGTCTATACGGAACAAACAAACCGTGTCCCATATATCCGTGATTGGCTAATGTGCCCATTTTGGGCGTTTTTGTGGGGGTGGGGTGTCCCCCTATACTTCGACATGCATTTGTATGCCAGATTCGTTATCTACTCCCGCATACTTTTCATTTGATACCTCCTTTGATATTGTCCTTATCGGTCCACTTTGGATGGTGTTTTGGGATCCTGGATGGCCCCCCCAGTCCCAAAACGGCTTAAAAAATGGGTATTTGACGATCATGACAATATGGGACTCAAATGAAAGGTATTCGGGAGTAGATTGCGAATATGGTTAGGAAGCCGTTTTGAGGCTGGGGCGGCTACCCAGGTACTTGGACCCAACATTTTGGAAGTCATAATGTTTAAAGTCATAACAGAAAACAACGAGCAAACTTTCAGCCTAATGGATTTACAATTGCGGTAGAAACCGCAAGAAGAAATTAAATCGAAAGACCACTTTATATAGGAGCTATATCCAAATCTCTTGAGGACAACGCCACTAGGTTACTGGAGACTATTCTAGGCATCCAACCCATAGACATAAACAATAAGTGCTAGGCAGCTACTGCGACTATAAGACTTAAGGCGATGGGAGAATGGATAGAGTATAGGAATCGTAGGTCATACCATTGCAGTACGATCGAGGCAGGAAACCTGGAAGAGGTTTCCGATTGCATACCTGAGACGACACTTGAGGTCTTCTCAGACAGGAAACCTGAGAAGATAGAAAACCTGGAAGAAATGGAAGAGGTTTCCGATTGCATACCTGAGACGACACTGGAGGTCGAGACACTGCTGCTAGCGGCACAGTCTTGCATTGATTGAACTCCGGTATTGTCATCTGGGTAAAACTGGCGGTCTACATTTAAAAACCCAGTGACTGAGATCTGTTTTAGACTTCCTGACCATAATACAGTCCAGGTGGAGATACGAACCAACACGGAATGCGTGAGGAGGTCTGGTATTAATGCTAGGACGTCGAGTGTGAACATCTTTACGGACAGTAAACTGGCCATGAGGGCAATAACAAGCGCAAGCACGGTAAGGTCACAAACAGTTTTGGAGTGTAAGAAGGAGATTAACGACTTTTCTGAGGATGGCACATTCTGCACTGTTTGGTTGCTGGGTCATAGCTTAAGTAAGGGGGCATGAAAGAACAGAAGATATAACAGTACAGACTGCCGACTCGGTTAACCCGAAGCCAAAGCGGGTGGACGCAGTCCGAGTTAAGGGCGTGATCAACGACAGCGCATGAAACACAGTGGAACAGCGAAACGGTTGATAGGACGACACAAATCTTATGGGGTGATCCGGATCATGAGAAAAACGATTTTGCGTAAGTGAGCTCGTAGTCCTATGTATCACGTTATGATACTAATAGCTATACTGACCTCCTACTTGCTTCCTTTCAGTAATAGCCTCGTCTTCTCACCGTCTGGGTCTCCCATGGCATTTTCGCCGTCCTACCGACCGTTTCGCTGTTCCACAGGGTTGCAAGAGCATTCGTCGCTCATGCCTTTAACTCGGACTGAGTCGACCAGAAGGGCTTCGGGTTAACCAAGTTTATTGACGGCAGTCCTCTGGCCTTTACCACCAAATCATCTGCTTTTTCATTCCCCCTTACTCCGTTATGGCCTGGCACCCAAACGATGCGGATTTTCTCATCCTCAGAGAAGGCGTTAATCTCCTTCTTACACTGCAAGGCTGTTCTTACAATTCCGGATGTAATTGCCCATATGGCAATTTAACTGTCCGTAAAGATGTTTACACTCGACGTCCTCCCGTTAGCACCACACCACTTCACGCATTCCGTTGTCGCCCGGATCTCCGCCTGCAGAACCATATTATGGTCAGGCAGTCTATAACAGATCTCAGTACCTGGGTTCTCAATGTAGACCCCCAGGTCAACTCTGTCCTATAGCTTTGATCCATCCGTGTAACATGATTTTCCAGGCAGTCTAAAACAGATCTCAGTTCCTGGGTTCTCAATGTAGACCTCCAGGCCCACTCTGTCCTCAAGCTTTGATCCATTCGAGTAACATGATTTTCCAGATGGCAATACTAGGGTTCCTTCAATACAATACTGTGCCGGCAGTGCCTCGCACACAAGGTTCATCTCAAGTATCCGATCGGATATCTCTTCCCTTCCTTCCAAGTTTCCATCGTCGCCTCGATTATACCGCGATGGTATGAGCTGTTCCCATCCTCAATCTATTCTCCCATCGCTTTAAATCTCATAGCCGCAGTGGCTTCCCCACACTTAATCTGTATGTCAATGGATCGGATATCTAGAAAAGTCCGTAGTGCCCAAGTGGGCGTGGTCCTCATCCTTATGTTGCACTTTTTCTCCATAGCAGTCCTCCAAACTACTAAGGCGTAAGTAAGTATCGGTCTAATCCCGCTCCTGTAGAGCCTGTGGACTTTTCTCGGATTCAGGCCCCATTTCGAGCCTACGGCCCGTCTACATAATGCCCAACATCTGTGAGCCTTCTCAGTACGCTCCTGAATGTGACACTTCCAATTCAGTTTCCTGTCCAAGATCACACCTAAATATTTGACTTTGTCAGATATCGAAATCGTCTTATTGGGGAAACGTGGTGCGTTAAATTGGCCCACCTTCGTCTTACACGTGAACAGGCAGTCTTCTCTGGGTTAACATTGAGACCTCTGGTAAGACAGTAAATTGACTGTATCTCCTAAACTAGGTGCCCTAGAGCGAATGGACCTCAATTGGTGATTTCTTTAAAAAAATTCAAAATTTAATCAAAAGTCCCTAAAAAAGCAAAATTTCACTCTGAGACCTTGAAATTGGCTGTATCTCATAACCTATGCGTCCTAAAGAGAAATGGGCCTTAATTCGTGAGTCCTTCAAAAAATTCCAAATTTCATCAAACATCAATCAAAAATGGAAATTTTAATAGGAAAATTTTAGATTGGCTGTATCTCCTAAACTATGCGTCCTAGAGGAAAATTGGCCATAATTTGTGATTTTACTAAACAATTTTACATTCCCTTAAAAATCGAAATTTCAGTATGAAAATTTTAACTTGTGTATAGCTCCCAAACTATGTGTCCAAGAAGGAAATGGGCCTTTATTCGTAAATAAAGCTGAATTTCATCGAAAATCTATAAAAATCCTACCAGAAAACTACGTATATTTTCTTTCTCATCATTTCCCTTTGTAACAACTACTCTCCAAATATTTTTTTTGTTTAATAAAAACCACTGTACTTCTAAGCCTTAGACTAAATCTACATCTCTCTCTCTCTCTCTCTCTCTATGCCACACACCAGCAAAAACCAAATTCAAAAACTTTTACTGCATCAACAATTCATAAAAATAATCTCTAATTTTATGTGTTTATACATTCAAGTGGCTAAACGAAAACTATAAATTTTCTCTTAAAAATTAATAATGTTGCTAGATGCTAAGGCCATGAATCCTTTAGCACTCGCTTTTCAATGCTTAAACAGATAAAGTCGGAAAAAAATAAAAACCGAAAGAAAGCAGAGCAATATAAGCACCAAGGATTAAGCGGAACCACAAACACATACACACACACACATACAAACTCTCTCAAGCAGATAAAAGCCTTATGGACTAACAGTTGAAGACAAAAGTATAAATGTACTTAGCAGTTGTGGCTGAAAGTCGTAGCGATCTACTACAGCATTACCACTCTGCTCATAGTCCTTACAAGCCCTCGCTTTAATAGCCATGCCATGCTCCATGGCTTGCCTGCAATTCAATTAAAAGTTAAAATAAAATTTATGTCCAACACGATAACAATGGAGCAGAAACGAGCAGCATTTTGTCTTTGGGGTTAAGCCACAAACTGGCCACAAAAAGTCAAAACAAAGTAGCAGGCAAAAAAAAACACAAAAACGCTAAGCAGCCTGTTTTAATTCAATGACAAAAAGCAGCTGTATATTGGCCCTATTTATGTCCTTCCTTCCTTCGCTTCCTCTATGATAGTCCATAGCATTGTTGATTTTTTGGTATTTAAAAATTGTAAAAAAAAATAAAATGATTCTTTCATACTTGACTTAGGAGAAAAGTTTTTATTTGGATTTTACATTCCATTTGGAATAATTTGTGAATTTATGGCCAACTCAAAGTGGCGAAACCTACAAAAAAGTTTGAAGCCAATAAATTGCTGGTACTTAAGCATTACGAAGCTTATCAGGGGAGAGAAAAATGTCATTGTGAGCATAGCAATTTAATTTATATTAAATAAAGTCCAATCTAGACCATAGTCGGCATGAATGTTGGGGGTTTCCGATATGAAATATGCTCGGTGCAAAAATCGAGGGACTTTAACAACTGGCTGTGATAAAGTTCAGCGAAATCGGGTAATAAATGTGGATTTTGAAGCCAAAGACTACATTGGTCTATTTATGTAGACCACCTTTCGTCAAAATCCGGAGAAAAATGCATACCTCATGCCCCCTAGCAGCTATATCGAAATGTGTTCCGATTTGGACTAAATACTAATAATTACACGTCATTGTTCAATTGTGTATAACAAGTAATTGGTCTTTTAAGTAGCCATATCAAAAAATAAACCGATCTGTACCATATACGACACGGATGTCGAAAAACCTAACATAAGTCACTGTGTCAAATTTCAGGAAAATGGTATTATAAATGCGCCTATTATGGGGCCAAGACTTTAGATCGAGATATCGGTCTATATGGCAGCTACATCCAAATCTCGACCGATTTGGGCCAAATCGAAGGGGAATGTCGAAGAGCCTCACACAACTCACTACCCCAAATCTTGGCGAAATTGGACAATAAATGCTCCTTTTATGGCCCCAAAACCTTAAATCGAAAGATCGGTCTATATGGCAGCTATATACAAATCTGGACCGAACTGAGCCGAATTGAAGAAGAATGTCAAAGGCCCTAACACAACTCACTGTCTCAAATTTCGGCGACATCGGACAATAAATGCGCCATTTATGGGACAAAAACCTTAAATCGAGAGATCGATTTATATGGCAGATATATCCAAATCTGGACCGATATGAGCCATATTGCAGAAGTATGTCGAGGGTCTTAACTTAACTAACTGTCCCAAATTTCGGCGACATCGGACAATAAATGCGCCTTCTATGGGACCAAAACCTTAAATCGAGAGATCGGTCTATATGGCAGCTATATCCAAATCTGGACCGATCTGGGCCAAACTGAAGAAGGATATTGAAGCGTCTAACACAACTCACTGTCACAAATTTCAGAAAAATCGGATAATAAATGCGCTTTTTATGGGCCCAAAACCTTAAATCGAGAGATCGGTCCATATGGCAGCTATATCCAAATCTGGACCGATCTGGGCCAAATTAACGAAGGATGTCGAAGAGCCTAACAGAACTCACCGTCCCAAATTTCAGCAAAATCGGATAATAAATGCGCCTTTTATGGGCCCAAAACCTTAAATCGCGAGATTGGTCTATATGGCAGCTATATCCAAATCTGGACCGATCTGGGCAAAATTGAAAAAGGATGTCGAAGGACCTTACACAACTCACTGTTCCAAATTTCAGCAACATCGGACAATAAATGCGCCTTTTATGGGCCCAAAACCTTAAATCGCGAGATTGGTCTATATGGCAGCTATATCCAAATCTGGACCGATCTGTGCCATACTTCAGAAGTATGTCGAGGGGCTTAATTTAACTCACTGTCTCAAATTTCGGCGACATCGGACAGAAAATGCGCCTTTTATGGGCCCAAAACCTTAAATTGAGAGATCGGTCTATATGACAGCTATATTGAAATCTGTACCGATCTAG
>NC_081556.1:146424065-146426565 GCF_963082655.1 Stomoxys calcitrans | reverse complement strand
AGCAGGAGGTAAAAAGTTTTCTTTTATGGATTTCACACACACTACATCATCGCACTGAGAACGATAAAGATAGAGGATATGGTTACCTTCCGAGAAACTGAAGTTTAATGGGACACAAATTGAAAAAATTGTGTGTCCTTGCTGTGTCGATTCTTTGGTCCGTGGTTTATGTGCTGCGATGAAATTTAAAGATCTGCTTTATGTTGATGAACTTTGGGGATATTTGGAAAATAGAGCCAGACCACGGTTAATAGAAGGCAGAATGTTTTTGGAAAAACATACTAAGGAACCCCGAAAGAAAGAAATACGGCCTTATTAACAAAACTTAATGAAGCCTTAGGTTTATTTGACAGTTCTATAAAAGAAATCTGTGAAATATATAAAGAGATTCCATAATGGGTTAGCCTTTTAATGAAAACAAGTAAGACAAAGCAAATGTCTGGATTACAAAATATTCTACACATACACTTTGAGTGTAGATAAAAATGTGCCATAATAAAAAGGGGAAACTTTTTGTTTGAAAATAGAGAAACCAAACACTTTTTGTTTGCAAAGGGTGGTCCCCCAAACACTATGCCCGGAAAATATATCAGCAAAGTGCTTTATTTTCATATAACTATATACGATTTATTTAAACCCCATATTGTCATTGGCCTCAAAATTGAATATCAAATTCGATTTCTTATTTCATTTAAAATCCTTATTGCAAACGTCAGCAAATATTTCCGGTTTGGGGTATTGGCCCTAAAAACTAAAAATATTTAGTTTCACTCTCTTTAAGACCCAAATTGGGTCTTGGTGAGAAAATTCGTCCTATTTGGGGTTTTTTATGATGGTGGG
Organism: Stomoxys calcitrans; assembly: GCF_963082655.1. NCBI lineage: Eukaryota > Metazoa > Arthropoda > Insecta > Diptera > Muscidae > Stomoxys > Stomoxys calcitrans. The sequence continues at coordinate 146,425,725 of NC_081556.1, read as the reverse complement.
ACGTCGCCTAGACAGTTGGTTCATAATGTTGGTATCAGAAACGTGGTCTACTCCCACATACCTTTAATTTTAGCCCCATATTTCCATATTTCCGGCCACTCAGTGTGTTGCCCTTGAAAATATGTATCGGATTCGTGTTCCATACCAAAAACCCTCTTATTTGAGCCTCATATTGCAATGGTCAGAAAATACTTCCTATTTGGGTGGTGTTGTGGGGCTGGGGTGGCCCCATATACCCTTTTCCCGAATATTGATATCAGATTCGTGCTTTACTCCCAAAGACCTTTTATTTGAGCCCCATATTGCTATGGTCGTAAATTTGTCCCCTTTGGGGGATGTTTTTGAGGAGAGGAGGCCCCCGAAACACTTGGTCTCAATATTTGGATATCAAATTCTAATTCTACACTCAAATACCTTTTATTTAAGTCCCATATTCCCATGGTCAGTAAATAAGTCCTGTTTGGGGGGTGTTTGGGGGAAGGGGTCCACCCCCCAGAAACGTGTTCCCACATTAGGATATCAGATTCGTAATCTACTCGCAAATACCTTTTATTTGAGTCCCATATTTCCATGGTCGGTAAATATGTCCGATTTAGGGGTATTTTGGGGCTTGGGGTGGTCCCCCTAGCACTTGGTCCGACAATTGGATACCAGATACGTTTTCTTATCCTAAATACCTTTCATTTGAGTCCCATATTGTCGTGATTGGTCTAAAAATATGGTTGGTATGTTTTAGGGTGGGGCGGCCCCCCTAGGTACCCCATCCGAAATTTGGATACCACATTTTTAATTTTTGGGGTACTATATGTGAGCACACAAAATTTCGCTTAAATCGCACCACCCATCTCTGAGATCTGGCGTCTCTGAAAATTGGGGTAAGGGGGAGGGTCCGCCCCCCCTCTTCAGAGATCAAAAAATGTAGTACCCTATTTTCACCACGGGATCATTATGCACCATCTGGGAAAATTTCAAGAAAATCGGTTCAGCCGTTTCTGAGTCTATAAGGAACACACAAACATAAAAACAAACAAACACAAATTGATTTTTATATATTGGGTTGCCTAAAAAGTAATTGCGGGTTTTTCATATAGTCGGCGTTGACAAATTATTTCACAGCTTGTGACTCTGTAAGTGCATTCTTTCTTCTGTCAGTTATCAGCTGTGACTTTTAGCTTGCTTTAGAAAAAAAGTGTAAAAAAAGTATATTTGATTAAAGTTCATTCTAGGTTTTTTTAAAAATGCATTTACTTTCTTTTAAAAAAATCCGCAATTACTTTTTGGGCAACCCAATATAAGAAGAGAAGATTCGTCTATGGTATAGGCACATTAAGGGGGGTTTTGAGGGTCTTTTGGGGGTCTTTTGGGCTTATTACTTTTTTTAATCACTTTTTTTGTTCTTCGAATTGGCTTTGATGTTTATAACATAAAGAATTTCACGGAAGTTAAAGTTCGTGGCAAAAAAAAAGGTAATTTGCTAATTTAAATTCTGATTCACTGCTCCCATTCACATGAGATCAAAGGCAGCAAAAAGTTAATGTTTAATGGTCAATGTCCGCTTTAAGCAAGCACACAATTCCTCTGCAAGCAAAGGATACTTAGAAAATTAGATTAATGGAAATGCGTGTATGCTGCAATAGTTGTTATTCCCGTTTACATGTGT